>NC_057792.1:11548292-11635647 GCF_014905175.1 Aphidius gifuensis
AAAAAATTATTGTGTGTTGGTCTTGAGAGGGACAAGTGGCGAGTATTTTAAATCTGCAATACAAATTATAGCCAGTGTATACCAAAAAGAAGTATTTTTGGATAACGAGACGCAATGGATACCGTTGACGAAAATGTGTAGATCATTTTCATATTATTATGATGGTGACGATTCGAGACCGGACTTCAAACTCAACTACACTCAACCAGTACATCTTGGAGATTTAACTATAAGTTTTCCAGCCACAGACCATAAACGCGAGCGAGGTATTCTTTTTGAACAAGGAATGTCCGTTTATTATTTATGAAAAACTTTGAGGACATTATCCCTCTCGGAACATGGGTAGCAGCTTGTCAAAAATATTGACCCTCATTATCCTGCAGATATTTTCTTCTGGATGGTATTATAAAAATATCTACGAAAAAACTTTGGAGGTGTACGTATTCATAAAGAAACTCTTCAGCATTTTTTACAGATGACTGTTAGGAACCATTTATTTGTGGAAATACAACAATCCGTTGAGGACGACACAAAACTTGAGCCGGGTTTTATGGACCCATGTTTGCCTTTATTGTATAATGATATTTTAGTCAAGAATTTTGATCAGTTATACGACTTTATTTATCCCGGCAACTGCACCGAACAGTTTAAATCCTGTGGAGTATCGTGGGCCAACACCTCTCATTATGTCGATCATATGGAGAATGACGCTGAATAAAATGAATGAATTGTATTTGAAAAAATAAATAAATAAAAATATACTTTGTATTCCAAATAAATAAATAAATAATAATAATAATAAATGATTTGTATTTAAAAAAAAAAAAATAATAAATTCCTTGTATTTTAAAAAAATAAATAAATAATAAATGATTGTATTTAAAAAAATAAATAAATAAAGAAAAATAATAATAATAATTTAATTCCTTGTATTTGAAAATAATTTGACTTGTATATATTTTTCCCCACCTCTATAATAATAATAATAATAAGAATTTTATTTATCTGTGTTTTCGAGAAAACTACTTCAGTCTTTATTTGGTCGTCATGGATATCGCTATTGTTGTTCTTGGTTTCTGTGAAAAAAGATTTTACTTTTCACCAAAAGAAATTTCTGTGATTGGTATAAATGAAAAATAGCTGGTCATTGGCTATTAACGCCACCTTGCACCTTTTACAACACTCTCAGCGTATGGTCGTTATGAAAACCTGAAGCGTACCCGTAGACTAAAAATAAATTGGTTCGATGGTGAATCTGGAGGAAGCACAAGTCATCAAAGTTTTTAGGACCCTTTCTCAAAAGCAGAATTATTTTGAGTTCTGGCAATGAATCCTGTGAATATCTCGAGAGTACTACGCACGGCAATCAGAGATGTTGATAAAGAGAAATTTTGGCCTGAATTTATCAAACAATTACCACCGTCAACAACCTGTATTCACCATGGGTTACAGCAAGAAACAGGATGCGCCCTCCAAGTTGCGCGACAAATAAAAAAGTGGATGAACAATAGATATGAATTTGTTAAACAAAGAAATTATGAGGAGGCTGCTGCTATACCAGAACATTTTACGTACACCTCGTGAGAGCCTGAAATAGATTATCCTGAAACATAAACAGTGAGGATAAAACTGATTTTTAAAAAAAAAATTGTAAAAAATAAAAATTTGAGAAAATAAAAATTTAATTTATATTTAAAAAAAAAAAAAAAGTCTTGAAATTTATTTCCATAGGTTAAGAATAGCATTATATATTCTATTTTATATTTAAGTTTTGTTTTCAACCAAAAAAGATTTTAAGAAAAGTACTATACACCAATATGTCTTGAAACTGACCCTAACTATGTAACTATAGTAAAACCTCTCACCTCGCATTGCTTTCTCCATAAGACGCTTTTCTATCCGAGTCCTTATGTTATTCCTTACCCAGACGTTACCTATGCATTTTACTACGCGCCCTTATTCATTCATCCTATACTATATACATTCACACACATACCTCTCACACACATACCTCTCACTCTGCACCCTCATATTTTATTTTTACCCCATGCATCCTATGCGGCCCCTTGCAACAACAATAATACGAGTAAAGAAAAGGATTTTGTGAATTAAATTAACGGAATTAAATTTAAATAATTATATTTCTACTTAGGTAATAGTGTTGATATTAGAGGTGAACATTTGATAATACAAAAATTTATTTGTACATCAAATACTAATAGTTTTCCAACTTTCGGAAAAATCCTTATGATTTTTTCACATAATTTAAAGTTTTATATCATTTGTCAAAGTTGGAAGACAGAAGGTGTTTCACCATCATGCTTAGGATATATTGTAGAAAACACTTTTGAATTATGTATACATGAAGTTATCAATCTACCTCATACAAAAAGTTGGAATATAAACGAGTCTATAGATAAAAAATTAGTTATTGTAACAGATTACTTTTTGTAAATTTTGTAATTAATAAAATAATAATTGTATAAATATTCATATGTACAGAGTGTTCATTGTTGGGTTATATGAAAAATTATAAAATTTACGTATCAAAAAATATTATATATATGAATAGACATTTATTTTTTTGCTTGTACAAAAAAAAAAAAATTTAACAAAAAGTATTTGTAAAATTAACAAACAGCTGTTTGTAAATGTCATTTTACAAACAAAAATTTGTAAAATTAACGAACAGCTGTTTGTAAATTTCATTTTACAAACAAAAATTTGTAAAATTAACAAACAGCTGTTTGTAAATTTCATTTTACAAACGAAAATTTGTAAAATTAACAAACAGTTATTTGTAGACCTAATTTAACAAATAAAATGTTTGTTAAATTAACAAACGTTTTGTTGGTGGACCTAAATTAACAAACTGAATTTGTTAATTTTACCAACTATTTTTTACTGTGTAAGTGTCGTCGACAGTGGCACATGTTTCGTACATATTTAAGGTCCAGTAACAGACTTGATACTTTAAACCTCATCATGGTATAAGTCTTCCCCTCGATTCGTCGACGAACATTCCGAAGGCTACGAACCGGATCGTTCACCTATTCGTTTTGCGGGCTAAGAAAGTGTGCTGTGCGTGTCCGGGGTGATAGGTGGGATATCACGCGAGTGGGAGAAGAAAGTCCTCACTAGCTTAGCACTTTACACTGACACCACACTTTATCGAACGATCACTACCTCTCTTGACTATCTATGGTTAACTAATGGTTTTTTCTATATCGTTTTGGATATCTTGTAATGTTCGCTATATATCAGAAATAAAGTCCTTGTGGAACTCTGTCTGAATTTCCAATGTCATACTAATACTAATGATCGCGCTAGATCTCTATATGTCTCTCATAATGATAATCATTATTATACCACCACTACATAAAGATGTATGAGATCACGATGGATCGCTGGGAATAAAAGTAATAATAATAATATTGAAGTATATTATCATTGCTATGGTGACGTAAGTGTAAGACCTGGTCACGATGGCTCGATGTATGGTTCCCTATACGAAATACTTATTTCACATGTAGATTACTCGCACACTTATGAAACTTGTGACGTCAGTATTTCCTATAGTATAGTTGAAATGTGATACAGGCTTATGTAATACACAATTTGTAATACTATACTTGGTTCACGGTAGCTTCCTTTAGGTTTGATTACGTATTTTATAATCCTATCAGGTGGACCGTGCACGTCTACCATTTCTAAGACTGAGTCAGGTTTCGTTTTGTTCTCGTTACTTTCACGGCTGTTGGCTCCCGAAATAACCAACGATGGCTCCCCCGGTGATTTAGAGGAAGACGGTGAGAAATCCTCGATAGTTCTCGCCGTGCAGGTCAGGAAATTGGTTTCAAAATGGCTCCCAACGTGGGGCCTGCCGTGAAAAGATTGTGAACTAGGGGTTACCTACTGAGGCAGCTATATATTTAAATCATAGCTAAGTGGTGACGTTGTTTTATGGAACTAGTGACTCGATACCATGGTTACTGACCGATACATTCAACAAGATGGCTACTATTAACGAAAATTTAAATTCATAATTTTCAAATCTTTCTCGGCAAAAAGGGAAGGGTTCATAGAATTTCCAATAGATGGCGCTATATGAGAACACCGATAGGAATAGATGAATCTTCTGATTGATTGGCGCCACCAGAAGTTGTCTGAGTTTTTGTCCGTGATTGGCTCACGTTTCTCATAGGTCAAATAAAGCCATGAGTGGCGCAGAAGGCAACCATTCGTCCTTGAGTAAGGTGAAGGCAGTAGAGTAAGGGATACTGGCCTATATAAAGAGCTGTCTTGGCCAGAGCAGCTCATTATCGTCTTGGTTTTCTAAGTAATTGGTTGTCTTTTGACTTGGATCACTACTCGGTTATGATCATGATGGATACCTCAACACAGAAAGACTTTTGGTACAGCAGATCACGACATGGCGTATGACGTCTTGGAGGTTGACATGGACTCAGGCATCATGATAGATGAGATGTCCAAGGATCACGAGCAGCATGTGATAGGAATACTTGCATCTGCAGAAGCGAAACTCCCCACTTCTTTACCGGCTACAGAAACAATAAGTCCATTGACTGGTTATCAACTGGTATTGAACCACCAACCCAAAGCATCCTGGAGAAGGCAGTCGAGGAAATCAAAGAGTGGGACCAGATGGACCTAGTTCTAGAGTTTCCTTTCACTCCGATCTCGCTATGGCCTTAATCCAGACGGTTACAGGTAGTATACCGTGACTGACTGCCAAACTTCCGAATCAAATTACGATTCGACGAGTGTTTTACTCTAACCGAATTGGAAGACACGTTCAGACGACAAGAGAAGAACATGGAATGTTTATGAAGTTGGCAACCACCACGTAGGTCATAAGAATCAGTATGTCTAAGCTTGAATTCTCGGAAAAGGATCCCAAAATGTTGGATGCCTTGAATCTCCCCAAGTTACGTGGCAAGTTCAACTGTGAGAACCGCTGTTCCAATTGTAAACAAGGTGGTCATCAATTCAACGATTGTAAAGAACCACCAACATTGTTCTGTTACCAATGTGGCAAAGTAAGGGTCACGACTATCAATTGTTCTCGATGCAACCCGGGAAACGCGAGTCCGATCGTATGATTCATCCTGTAAGTACGATCCTAGACAATGAATGGAACTAATTGACAGGGTCTCGCATATGATTAGGCAACTTCTAAAGCCAATCTTATGCTGCAGAAATTGCAACGTTCTCTTGGTCCTGGTAAAAAGATTACTTTTTTTTTTGAACATCTCTATTGGTGGACGCTCTTTTAATGCAATAATGGATTCTGGAGCGGCACGGACGTTTGCTGGATTAAGAGGTATTCTATTGCTTGAAGATTGAAACGTTCTATCATTAAAAGTTCCTGATAAAAAGGTTCTTGTAGCTAATCGACAGGTAGAGATCATCTGATAAAAGTTGATGACTTCGATTTTACTTGGTGGCCGAACGATCTCGATAGAAACTTTATGGATGCCCTCTCCGTCAGAGTCATTCATCATAGGTATCGAGTTCCTGCGAATTGCTGGCAAGTCGTAGATTTCTTTGGACAGACATGGTTCTATCGTAACCAGCCAAATGGAACGTTCTTGTTGAATCCCGTAGAATCCATAGATAGTATTGTAGGAATATGAATTATTCAGGATAATAATATGGATTTTTTACGATAGTAATATGGAATAAACTCGAGAGGCTTTTATTTAATAGTGAGGTATATTTTTTAACTTTTAACCTTCAAAAACAATACAAAAAGTGTCTTTCGGACTAAGCGTTTTTTCGTCTTACTTATTCACGCACAAGTTACGAACTGAACTTTCATCCCTCAAAATCACCATGCACACCGACAACATTCATTCTTTTCAAACATTCTGCCGATTTCTTTTTACTTCTAGGATATTTTCTTTTTTATTTCTTCTTATTGTCTTTTCGAACAACGTCACCTAAAAGACCTGTCGCTCCAACCCCAGAATGTCGACCGCTCTCTAGGCTCCCGGCTCATGTGATAAACGTGGGTGATCACGAACCGATCAAGCACAGGAGCCGTACGATGTCTCACCATAAAAAGCTTGCCATCGAAAGGGGTTACCGGTTCCGAAAGCAATTGGTCAAGTCCACTCGTAATAGTTAAAAAGAAAGATGGCTCACTATCACTAAGAAAGACGCATATCCGCTACACAATATGGCCACCTTATTAGACGAATTACGTCAGACAAATTATATCTCAACTCTTGACTTGAGTAAGGCCTATTGGCAAAAAAGAAATACTGAAGGATTCTCGAGAGATCTCGGCATTTACCGTTACCAGTAGAGGTCTGTTTCAATTCACCAAGATCCCGTTTGGACTGTTAAACGCACCTGTCTCGATGCAGCGAGCTCTCGACAAATTATTGAGTCCCGAATTTCATCCACACGTCTTCGTCGATCTGGACGATATTGGCGCTTGTAGAGCTTTTGTATGTGAAATCTATATAAAAAAAAATTTACAAGCGCCATCACCGGCAAAAATAAAGCTCTAAATTGTAAAAAATTTGCCCTGTGAATTGGACTGCAGGTAAGATACTTAGGGTTTGTGTTATATCTATTGTCGTCTAATATATAAGCCTCCGCGGAATATGTAAACGTTATAGAGCAGCGCAGAGTATTGACCTTGGACTCGTATAACAGCCGACATTATGGGTCCGTATATACAAAGCAAGGCAGGTTACAATTACGCTCCATTGAAAAGAGCTACTGGTTCGGCTATTTGTAAAATATTAAAGGATCACGTAATGACTCGCTGGAGAATCCCGAAAGAAATGATTATGGATAATGGTACCGAATTCCAGAACAAGGACAGACAAGCTCTGACTAGCCAGAATCATATGAAATTGATTAAAACACCACTTATCCACAGGCAAATCCCACTGAATGGGTGAATCGCAGTGTGAAAATGATGATACGTGCGTTATTGGAAGACGACTATAGAGAATAGGATGTATATCTTAGCGATATACAAGTTACCTATATCACATCCTATCATGGCTCACTACAAGCAACTCCGGCATTCACTAATTTAGGCCGAGAGTTGGAACAGGAAAAATCACGAAGAAGGTTACTAAGAAACTAGAAACGGATCACGAGAGTATTTAAATAGATTCTTGAGATTGGCTTGAATAGATAAAACGCCATAACGCATTGTAGGGAAAAATGCATGGGTGACGTCACGTGGCAACGGTGAAATAAAAATGCATGGGTGACGTCTGGAGTAAGGAATAACATAAGGACTCGGATAGAAAAACGTCTTATGGGGAAAGCAATGCGTGAGAGTGAGAGGTTTTTATAGTTACATAGTTGGGATCAGTTTCAGACATGATGTATAGGACTTTTCTTAAAATCTTTTTTGGTTGAAAACAAAACTTAAATATAAAATAAAAATATATAATACTATTCTTAACCTATGGAAATAAATTTCAAGACTTTTTTTTTTTTTTTAAATATAAATTAAATTTTTATTTTCTCAAATTTTTATTTTTTACAATTTTTATTTCAAACATCAGTTTTATCCACACCGTGTATGCTTCCAGGATAATCTATTTCAGGCTCACGAGGTGTACGTAAATGTTCTGGTATAGCAACAGCCTCCTCATAATTTCTTTGTTTAACAAATTCATATCTATTGTTCATCCATTTTTTTATTTGACGCGCAACTTGGAGGGCGCATCCTGTTTCTTTCTGTAACCCATGGTAAATACAGGTTGTTAACGGTGGTAATTGTTTGATAAATTCAGGCCAAAATTTCTCTTTATCAACATCTCTGATTGCCGTGCATAGTACTTTCTCGAGATATTCACAGGATTCATTGCCAGAACTCAAAATAATTCTTCTTTTTGATGCGAGGGTCCTTAAAACTTTGATGACTTGTGCTTCCTCAGACTCACCATCGAACCAATTTATTTTTAGTTTACGGGTACGCTTCAGGTTTTCATAACGGCCATACGCTGAGAGTGTCGTAAAGTCACAAGGTGGCGTTAAAAGCCAATGACCAGCTATTTTTTCATTTATACCAAACACAGCAATTTCTTTTGGTGAAAAAATAAAATCCGAGAACAACAATAGCGATATCCATGACGACCAAATAAAGACTGAAGTAGTTTTTCGAAAACACAGATAAATCCAAAATTCTTATTATTATTATTATTATTATAGAGGTGGTGGGAAAAATATATACAAGTCAATTTATTTTCAAATACAAGGAATTAATTATTATTATTTTTTTCTTTATTTATTTATATTTCAAATACAATCATTTATTATTATTATTATTTATTCATTTATTTTTTTAAATACAATCATTTATTATTATTATTATTTATTTATTTATTTATTTATTTTAAAATACAAGGAATTTATCATTTTTTTTTTTTATTTATTATTATTATTTTTTTTTAAATACAAATCATTCATTCATTTTTTATTTAGTGGCGTTGACCATATGGTCTACATAATGGGAAGGTGTTGGTCCACGATACTCTACAGGATTTAAACTGTTTGGTGCAGTGGCAGGATAAATAAACTCATATAACTGATCAAAATTCTTGACTAAATAAAGGCAAACATGGATCCATAAAACCCGGTTCAAGTTTTGTTTTGTCTTCAGTGGATTTCTGTATTTCCTCAAATAAATGGTTCCCAACAGTCATCTGTAAATAATGCTGAAGAGTTTCTTTATGAATACGTACACCTCCAAAGTTTTTTCGTAGATATTCTATAATGCCATCCGAGTAAATATCTGCAGGATAATGAGTCAATATTTTTTGACAAGCTGCTACCCATGTTCCGAGAGAGGATAATGTCCTCAAAGTTTTTTTCATAAATAATAAACGGACATTCCCTTGTTCAAAAAGAATACCTCGCTCACGTTTATGGTCTGTGACTGGAAAACTTATAGTTAAATCTCCAAGATGTACTGGTTCAGTGTAATTGAGTTTGAAGTCCGGTCTCGAATCGTCACCATCATAATAATATGAAAATGATCTACACATTTTCATCAACGGTATCCATTGCGTTTCGTTATCCAAAAAAATACTTCTTTTGGTATCACTGGCTATAATCTGTATTGCAGATTTAAAATACTCGCCACTTGTCCACTCAAGACCAACACACAATGATTTTGTATTAGATTTATTAAGAGCCGTTGTATATGGTAAAACGAGAACCCTGTCGTATTGAGCCATGTTGAATAACTGATGAAATAAACTTTTTTTCGAAAGCTTTTATACTTTTTTCAAAATAAGAGTGGGAGAGCTTACAGATTTTAGTAGATGTCGGTGTTGGTTGGTCTGTCTGAGGATCCAACATCATTTTCAACTTTTATGTCGTTGAATTTTTTAATTTTTTTTCTTATTGTGTAAAAACAATTCAATGTTGGTTTTTTTAAAATATGGTAGAAAAGAACAAGTCCTAATAATATTTGACCCAGTAAAATTTTTAGGTGTGTATCGTGAATTTTTTCTTTTTCAGTCACAGTAAATTTCACAGCATTTAATGTCTTTACAATTTCTTTGAGACTTAAAGAACTTGAGTTTGACAAAAATTTTCAATCGCTGTTTTATTAGTTTCATTTATACCTTCAACTAAATTTAAAAAATCATATCCACCAATATAGGGATGGAGGACTTTATCATTATTTTGGGATATGCCAAGAACCCCGACTAATGTCACAGAGTCGATACGGGCTCTACATCCACTATTGACAGTTATTATACCTGTATAATTTAGTTTGCGGGTTTTCACGTCATCATTACAAATAACTCGTAACTCAGTATTTTCAACCATGCTATATAACCATTTTTGAAGTGAAACTTCTTTAGAATGGGCAGTAAAAAAAAAAAACAAAAGATGGATGCAACGAAAGTAACGGTATGAAGGTAAGTAATTTTAAATTATTTTTTATCTTGTTTTATTTATTTATTCCCTTGACAACGATACCGAAAAATTTGTTTAAAATTTGTTTCAAAATTTTAGTTTCATGAAAGATTTAAGAGACAAAGGTGAATATTAAAGTTAAAACTTTTATTATACACAATATATAATTTATTATATTATTTTTGATCAAATAATGAGTATTTAAAATTAATCTGTTAAATAAACAAGTAATACACAAGATAATGGTTATTCAAGTGCTTGACATAATATGGCAGCAACATCATAATCACAATACCGAACAACAATAAATAATATGTGGATGAAATGTGGTACCACGTGAACGTAAAGATAGTAAAGATGGTATTTTAGATTGTATAGGATTTCAAGAAACAATTGATGACATCGAAATATTATCAGAAAAATGTGACAAATGTACTGGTAATCCTAAATCAGTAAAAATTAAAATACGACCAGGTGCTATACCAATGTCTGATAATTTTGATGAGACTTGTACTGGTGGTTATAATAATATTTTTAAACAAATAATGAGTATTTGAAATGAATCTGTCCAATAATCAAATAATACACAAGATAGTGGTTATTCAAGTGCTTGTGCTTGTTATGATCGTGCTTGCCATGGTCGAAATGAATTCAAGATCTTGAATGAATTTGTTAAGGACAAAAAAATGGAACAGATGATTAAATATTGAATCATTCCATGAAACAACAACAACAGGAGTAAATAATAATTTAATAAATGATGTACCGAGTGGAAATCAAAATAACAACAACAATATTGATCATATATAAACAGCAGCAATCATAATAGAACAAATACATGGTGGTGGTAGTGGCGGCGATGATGCACCATCATGTGTTTGTGGTTAATTCGCTCATAAAAAAGATGTTGAAAAAATCGATCAATATTTGACAATAAATTTTTTTAACATCAAATAGTTCGTTTTGTTTTTTTTTTTTTTTTTTTATTCAAATATTGAGGAGATAGCTACTAAATTAAAATCAAATTTATTTCCATTATAATTTGTATTAATTTTATTTATATTTTTCAGGCTGTAACATGTCAGATTACGAGGCTGAAATTGACTCAATATTCAATAATATTCGAAGCTTAAGTCATCTAAAGTTGATATATCGGGAAAATATTAAAAGATATCATCCCGACAGAAATCCTGAAGATAAAAGAGCAACTGAAAAAACTCAGTATTTCATGAATATATATACATAAAATAAAAAGTATACATGAAATAGTAATAGAAGTGTTCGGCTGACTAGTTGTTCAATAAATAAATATTTATACCCTAACGGTACGGTCCAACCCCTTATGAACCGTTATCAAACGGTTGTCTCGAGGTTGGAATGTGCGCAAAAAAAACCGAAAACAAACCCTTCTTAAACCTAAAAATAACCAAATGAGAACTAACTGTTAGTTAACTATTAACAAACCTTGTTCAAACCCGAATATTTTGGATTCAAATAACTCACCAAAAACTAACCAGAAACTAACTCTTTTGGGTCACCATTTATGGTTTACTCATAGTTTATTTAGGGTTCGTTGGCTGTTAATTAAACTTAGTTTATTCGTAGATGGTTAGCGGTTCGTCAACGGTAATTATCTGATTATATACTACAAAAAAGTAGTTACGGTGAGCAGTGGGGTGGTATTCTCAGCGGCCGTCCGCCGCGAAAGGAAACCTAGAACAACTATGTAACAAGCGGTGATCAAAAATGCGTTGGATTATAAATGTGTGAATGAACTGGACAATTTTTTTTTTTTAATTAAGCATGTGTATGTGCGAGTTTGTATGTGGTTCTCTATGAGCCAAAAGAACACAAAAGAATACATAGATTGTCATATCATGAAAATATTCAAGCGATGAATAAATACTTCTAGTTTGTCTGCTCAAAATAGTCAAACAGATGATCTATTAATAACAACTATTATATTTTCTCCGTCACCGATCCCATGCCGGAATAATTTCTCCGCCATCAATCTCACGCTGGAGTAATTTCGCCGGAAATGGGCCAACAACGGAATAATGCCGGAGAAAGCCGGAGTAATGGCGGAGAAATAATTCTACTAGGGATAGGTCGTCTGACATTAGTAGATGTAATTCAACCACAAACAAACTCTATAAAAACTTCAAACCTCAGAATAACCTGATTCTAACCCACGAGACTGATTGGGTCATATCGTTGCGGCAACCTCGAAGCAACCGAAATCCAACCGAAGTTATTGAACGGTTAAATAACGGTTACAGCAAACTGGTCTTCGGTTCATATAACCTTAGAATAACCATTATACAACGCGGTTAAAGACGATTGTTTTTGCGCACATTACAACCGTCAGGTAACAGTTATCCAACCACGAACAAACCTTAGAAAAACTTAACCCTAAAATAACCCGATTCGAACTGATGAAACGGGTTGGGTCGTACCGTTAGGGTATAAAACTAGCTGATTAACCCGGCTTTGCTCGGGATTATTTTGACAATTTTTAAATGTTATCATTTGTTTGAAAAAAATTAGAGCTAGCTAGCTTGAAATAATATTCACAACTTACGGTTGAGAGTTGAATATATTTCCCGTTATTCAATTTTCGATTTTTTGGTTGCAAATGAAAGCCGGAAAAATCATCTATTTCGATGAATTTTCCAGAATTTTCGTGCTCATTTTTGATGTGTAAACATCTTTAGGCGCGGGTTGGGTATGAGTAAAAGGAAAAAACATAGAGTTTAGACGTCAGATCTGGTAACGGATCTGGGCAGGAACCATTTTCGTCAGTCTACGCCTTGCAGCGCCATGGTAATCGGTCAGTAACCGTTACCATCAGGTGTTCTGTAGTATAGATAAATTTAAATGCGCAGATTTATATATTTAAATTATTTATTATATGCGCCATTGTATATATTAATATACAAGTATTTTATTGATTTTATTTGTATTTATTAGTTATACTTGCATTTGTTAGGCGAAGTAAAGTATGCAAGTATTTTTCATTTACAAGATTAATATACCTATTATTATTGTTTATATAAATAAAATCATATTTCCTAAATTCAAAACATAATATTGAATTATTATACAATAATAATTTATTCATAATATTGACTAATTTTATGTTTTAAAAAAAGAGAAATAGACATTGATGTGTTAGTTTGAAAGAGAAAATCATTATTGTAATTGTACAGAGGAATTTCAGAAGATATTATCATAAACGAGACAACATGTTTTTTTATTCGGTTTTTATAGAAAATTTTCCCACGATTACGGGAAAAATGCGGAAAAAATTCCTACGAATGCGCAAAGTAGTTAAAAATAGAGTTGAAACATGGAAAAAACCGCTATTTATCGGTTATGTATCGCATAGTTATTGAAATAACGATTAATTCTCAAATTTAATAATGGCTATATCAATGAATCTCGTCAAGTAAAAAAAAAAGTTAACATAAAAAAATTCGAATAATTTTCGAGTTATAATAACTTATATATTTCGATATATTATTATTTTTTTTTTTTTTAAACATTAATAAAGGCAATCGATAAAACTCGCCAATCTAAAAAAAAAGCCCAAATAAAAATTTTTATATCTCGAATAGCTATTTATCAAATTATCGATATTTTTTTTTAAATGTATACATTTTTTTTTTCTCGAAAAAAAAAAGTGGAAGTTTTTGTTTTTTTCAAAAAAACACTGCTAATTATTGATTGTCGCGTATTGTTAAATTTTTACTCAGCTATATTTATAGCCAAACACACAATATCTACATAATTTTACCAGCTACATCTTTTACTTAGCTATATTTTTTACTTAGCTATATATTTTTTACTTAGCTATATTTTTAACTTAGCAATATTTTTCACTTAGCTATATTTATAGCCAAACACATAATATCTACATAATTTTACCAGCTATAATTTTTACTTAGCTATATTTTTTACTTAGCTGTATATTTTTAACTTAGCTATATTTTTCACTTAGCTATATTTATAGCCAAACACATAATATCTACATAATTTCCAATTAGCCACATTCTTATTTATTATTTTTTTTACTTAGCTATTTTTTTACTTAGCTTTTTTTTTTACTTAGCTATATATTTATAGCCAAACACACAATATCTACATAATTTTACCAGCTAAATTTTAACTTAGCTATATTTTTTACTTAGCTATTTTTTTTACTTAGCTATATTTTTTACTTAGCTATTTTTTTTACTTAGCTATATTTTTTACTTAGCTATTTTTTTTACTTAGCTATATTTTTTACTTAGCTATATATTATACTTAGCTATATATTATACTTAGCTATATTTTTTTACTTAGCTCCATTATATTATCAATTATGAAAAAAATTATCATTAACTTTAAAAAGATATCGATAATTTGAAAACTATCCGCGCGATCAAAAAATTGTATTTATTTTTTTTTCTTCTTGATGAGTTTAATCGACTTCTAATATCAAATTAATAAAAAAAAAAATCGATATATCGAAATTTTAACAAATATTACAACTTTAAAACTGTTCGAGATATTGAAATTTTTTTAAAGACATTTTCTTTTTCCCGACGATCTCTATTGATTACCATTATTAAATTTGAGAATTAATCGTTATTTCAATCACTATATACGACATATAACCGATAAATAGCCGTTTTTTTTATATTTCAACTCCATTTTTAACCACTTTGCGCATTCGTAGGAATTTTTCGTAGAAACACGCCGAAGATGTTTACACATGATCAACCCGCGAGTCTAGATGGCTCACAAAATTTCTTTTTTTAGATAATTGATATCAAAACTGGAAACTTCAACACCTAGGAATAGGTACAGAACACATATTAACGCTTGTAGTTGAAAGAATTTCTATCAATTATTGCTGAGTCAACTATCAATTTGTTCTACTTAACAATACGGATTATTGAAGCAGTTATAGATCCTTTTTCTCCTAGGAATTCAGTGGACACATAATTCTAAATGGTGCTGTTCCTTGTTTCTCTACTGTAGTAGTATGTGTGTGTCTATCCAGATAGATTACAGATACATATACTCCTAAGAACCTGCTAGTATAGTGGTTATACTTTGGACAGGGGAGCATTGAGAATATTTTCTATAACCATGTAGAATATCCCTTCAAAATCTAAACTGTTAATGGAATTTACTTTCAACCTTAATTATTTGAATAAAATTAACTTTTTTTTAATGAAATAATACGGTATAATGATAATTATTAAATAATTTCGCACTGCCATTTTTATTATCATTAAAGACAGAATTAATGGAAAATCTAAATCAAGGTTATCCATTAAATAAATTAGTACGTACTCACTGACTGAATTTTATTATTCTTAACGTTGAAAATATTTTTATTTTAATACACAGTTGATTTTATATTAACATAACACATTTCCTTTGAACCGAATATTTACCAAAGTTTTTAAGCTTGCCCTAGTAGAAATATTTTTCCAACTTTTTCCAACTTCTCTACCTTTTTACGAAAATGACCCATGGTTCGAAAAAAGTTGGAAAGAAGTTGGAAAAAAATTGGAGTAAATTTTAGGTTGGAAAAAGTTGAGGAATTTCAGGTTGAGAAATGGCGGAAAAAGTTGGAAAAGTTGGAATAAAAGTTGGAGAAATATTTCTACCAGGGTGCATCTTTATTTTGACCTACACTTCTATTAATCTATCGGCTTGATGATTTCTAAGCTAGTTAGTTTAAAAATATTATTGTTAATTTTTTTTCAATTTTTTGATTATGTTAAAACGCAAATAGATAAATCATTTGGGACTATAGGGCGTTATCTCTCTTTTTTCAACTCTGTGATTGTATCTATGAGTGCATAGCAGCCACTACCGAAGCGCCGCTTGTTGACTTGGGTGCGTAACGGGCTATAATTAATAACTTGGTTATTTATTAAGATAGGAAATTGAATAAACGCCTATAACGATCTGCGAGATAAGCTCTTTATTTAAAAATCACGATGATCGGTTTAGTGTAGCGTTGAGATTATTTTTAATTTGGCTTTGCTTGGGATTATTTTACAATTTCAGAGATGTTATCATTTGTTTAAAAGAATTAAAGACTTGCTAGCTCTAAATAATATTCCTATTCCAAACTTGAGGTTGAAAGTTAAATTTCCTCGTTATTTAATTTTCGAATTTTGGTGGCAAATAAAAGTGTATTTTTTTTTTAATTTTCTGCTTGTTTTTAGATAATGAATGTCAAAGTTGACAACTTCAACACATAAGAATAGGGGCAGAATACATATTTACGCTTGTCATTAAAAAAATTTTTACTACTACTATGTTTCAATTATCAGTTTGTTTTTCTTTACAATGCGGTTTACATACTATTGGATCCAAACTTTGTTTGACGATGGGGTTTACTTTCAACCTTAATTATTTGAATGGAATTTTGTTTTTCAATTTTTTGAATGAACTAATAATGTATGATGATATCTATTAAATAATTTCGCGTTGTCATTTTCATTATCATTCAAAACAGAATAGGAAATCTAAACCAAGGTTATCCAACAAAGAAATTATTATGTACTGACGGACTGAATTTCATTATTTTGAACGTTAACATTTTCATTTTATTACACATTTTCTATTGATAACACATTTCATTTAAACCGAATATTTACCAAAATTTTCAAGCTTGTTTTGACCTACACTTCTTTTTATCTATCGGCCTGATAATTCCTAAGCTAATATTATTGTTAATTTTTTTTCAATTTTTCGATTATGTTTAAATGCAAATAGATAAATCATTTAGGACTATAGCGCGTTCTCTCTCTTTTTCCACCTCTGTGATTGTATGAGTGTAAAGCACCCACTACCAAAGCGCCGCCTGTTGCCTCTGCCGCGTAACAGGCTATTATTTCTAATAAATAATAACTCGGTTGTTTATTAAGATATGAAATCGAATAAACGCCCATCACGATCTCCGTAATAAGCTCTTTGATTGAAAGAAAAAATCACAATGATCGGTTCGGTAGTTGCTGAGAACATTAGCAACAAAGTTTTTCATTTTCACATTTATATATATATAGATTATAATATTCTGTGTTAAGTTTTTGAATTAGAATTTCATTTACATAGAACCTTAATATTATAACTAATCAATAAATTTAAAAATTTCTATCATAATTATTAATGACTGAATGAACATAATTTCACTTCCCTGTGCGTACAATAACACACATCTTTTTTTTTATTATATAATTGAATAAAATTTGGTTGAAGATTTTCATAAAATTGAATATCACAATCTAACATATTATCTTGTCTGTTTGTCATTAATAAATTAATTTCACATGAATTTATATTTCTTGTATCTTGTAAAGAAAAAGAGTGAGTACAAAAAATGTTGGTACGACTGGTGAAAATTGGCATGCCTGGATATTAACGTTGGTACTGTATTCACTTTTATCTTGGGCTATAAGAATCAAAGAACTTCTAGGTTTAATGTATGCCGCAATATGTGATTGGAAAGTATGTTGTTTTATCGGTGCTGGATGGATTTCATTTATTGAATAAATTTTTGGTGATAGTAGAGGTATCATAATACTCAGTAAAATTCGTCTCTCATGGTAGGCAATAGATATTTTAGCAATTTTCCGCAGACCATCAATACCCGCTTCATTATTAGAGGGTTATTCGAGGGTGGATTAATCCGAGTCTAGCAAAATAGTCGATTTGAATTACGAGTTCTAAGGAATTAATATATTCATCATAACTCAGCTCTATATTCTGAAGCCAGGTACGACCGAGGTTTACCATAGTTTCAAAGTGAACTTTCCATAAAAGTGTATCCTTGCTTTTCCATCCAACACTAAATTCTTCCATTTGTGCACGAAAATAATTGATAAGTCCGTCATTGTTTTTTAATCGAGTCTGTACTGTATGTAGCTCTGTTTGTAATAGATGGGTTGTATTATTTAAAACGGAAATTGTTTTTTTATTATCACGTTTTAATTTATTGATTTCTTCGTTAATCATCTTGGCATCGTCTTTATTCAGAATCCCAAATAAAGAGCTTGATATTGCACCCACGATAGGGTAGATCGGTTCATTACGTTTTGTTTTTATAACGTCTTTATGAAATAATGAATTAATTTGTTCTGTATACATTGCGATTTTTTCGTTGCTGCTCCAAAAGGAAGGCGTCGTGATACAAAGTCACAATTATTTTCTACAATTTTATCTGCTTCATACTTTTGACATATTTTATGTAGACCAGCCAATCCTGGGTCTTCTTTAGTATAATTACCTCCCCCGCCCAAATCAGCATCAAAGTAACGCAAAGGTAAAATATTCGGTAAAAAATTGAGAAGATCGTCAACATCGATATACGTTGTAAGTTGCAGACTATTACTCGTTAGACGCACGTTTTCGATATGATCATAATACAAACCCGGTGTTTGTATTCTCGATTCAATTATCTTCACAACTACAGAAAAAATCAAAAATGCTGTAAACGCCATGGTATTGACTGAATCACGGCTTGTGATTGACTAAGTCGATTAATTTACAACATGGGTATATGAATAGGTAAAATAATTTACAAGACAGGTTATATTTGTTTAAAAAATTATTTTTATTTTTATATTTATGAAATAATTGGTCGTACAACTTTTTCAATATCTGCTCTACATATAACACATTTTTTTAAATCAGTTGAACAATTTCCACAAGAAACAAAATGTCTACATGGTAAAAATAATATACCTAAATTTTTTTCAAAACAAATTTTACATTTGAATTCAATATCTTCATCTATACTGTGGTAATCCGTAGGTATATTTCTCATAATGACTATTGAGTTCGATTCGATTGTCAAACTTTCTGCTTCTTCCTCATCGTCTGATGGTTGATCATCGGTTTGAGGTATTTTAAAATGATCAATAAATTCTTGTCCTTTGATAACACGTACAAAATAACATTCTTTAAAATAACGTGCATGTTCTTCCCATGGATCTTCATTTGGGAGCCAATCTTTTATACCATTACCACAGTGATAACACTGAACGTAGTCACCAATACCAGTGTAGAAAAATCCGGCCTCAGCTAGCTTTTCTTTTGTCTGGCTCATGTGCCTAGGCCAATATCCATATGATTTCAGGCGTACGTCATAAGTCAAGTATTGTCGAACCTTGGCAGTTTTAACATCAATCTCAGGCTGTGGATCAGGGTACGGTGGTGGTGCATAATCAAAAAGACTTAAAAATTCTCGATGTTCAAGTCTTGATACCGCAGCTGAATAATATGAATAACGGAATGACGGTGAAATTACAGGAGAAATATTTTTCCGATAAGGGTAGTAAGTAGGTACAGCCACGGTGTCAGGGTGGATGCCCACAGGGACATTTCCACATGGTATTCGGCGCACAAATCTACAGCTTGGTTTGTTTCGATGATGTTCAAGCCAAGGATTATCACCCAAAGTCCAATCGTTAATTTTAACTCCACATTCAAAACAACATTCAAAGTTACCAACTCCGGTATAATAGAATCCAGCAGAAGCCAATTCAAAAATATCTAAAAGATGAGCTAACGGCCATGTTTCAAAACTTTCACGGCGATTGGATTCTACACGATACATCAATCTTTTACCACGTTCAAACCAAGTGCGTTTTTCGATGTGTTCTGCCATCACCATGCTTGTTGATGAAGCCATTTTTTAAAACTAAACATCTATTTTAGAATTCTCTTTATATATATTTTTTAAAAATTAGAGGGAATAATTCAAACAAAAAACAATTTTATTTATTTTACTTTATTTATTTCGTTATTCAACGAAATTTACAATGAGAATGTTGTACAGTTGCACCACTACCTCGGTGAAAATGGAAACGCTTATTTTTAAATATATTTTTTTTTTTAATCAGTTTTTTATACATTGTCATTATAGTACTGTCGTTGAGTTTAGTATCGTCTCCAAACAGCCGTTGGAAACTCGAAAGATTTCCGCCATTGGAAAACCAATGTAGAGCAACAATGCAATAGCAACCACACACATTAGACGAAAAATCTTGAAGCCTTTTATTATTATACTCGTAACAGACAGTGTTTCTTCTAAGGACATAGCTGAAGCGAGGATCGGTAGGTCTTTGTCCAAAACTATCGAAGTATATTCCATAGCCAAAATGATCGATAAATAATGCGACCCAATGAAATCCTGGCTGGTTATGATTGTCTGTATTTGCAATTATTGCACACGGCTTTGGCCAGACAAAAGGAAGTTTGTCTACAGGATAAATTCCACCAACAGAGATATCTGTATACGGTAAAGCTCTAGCTAGCTGTTGAGTATCCATGAGATGAATCACGCTATCCTGCGCTGCTTAGACTAATATATATTTTTATTTTCACTCTTCTTTATATTTAATTACTATAATCCATTATAACTTGACGGCTGGAGTCTATTTCAATAATATTATCATATTCGGCATGAACAAGACAATTAACGACTTGTGCCAAAGCTTCACTGAAGCGTACTTCAATACGTAGACTACGACTCTTAATTAAGTTCCAATGACCAGCACTATGTGCGGAAAGATCTGGTGTTAAGTCAAAAGCAAATAACGTATAACCTTTTCTATAGCTATCTCTATCTATTTGCATGCCATGGTCTCCAAAATGAATACCAGTACCAGAAAAAAGTGTGTGGTATGCCTCAGCATCAAATATATTATTGGAAAATGTAGGCTGCAACGGTTTTCCAGGTATTTGTTTACCATCGACGTAGAGACATAGAAAATTTATATTAAAGTGTTGGAAGTAGAATGGATTATGGAGCCTATTACCATTGAAGCCCCGGTTATCAACAAATCCAATAACAACTCGCTTAGGCAAAGTACCAATAATAATATTGTCGAGACAATTTCCAAGGATTCCTGCGGTGAGTAAAAAACTCTTGACCTCCACTCTAGTAAGGGGATATTTAGCTGTCGTTTTCGCTAAGGCTTTTGCATGAGCAATCATAATATGAGGATTTAGCTTGACTCGGCGTACAAGACGCTTCTAATATTTGTATTTTATAATCCTTGTCGTTTGAGGCATCCATTAAACAAAATTCTTGTTTTGACCGTGTGAGATTAATTTTCATTTCAATCCCGTTCAATAAAAATTTTTCCTGGTTAAATACATCAACATGTAAATGCCCAATCATCTCAAATTGTTTTCCGGCATTTGTATGAACACATCTGGCAACTAAGCCTTCATTTTTTGCATCTGCAGCAACAACACTATTTGTATTCATACGTCCAGGAGTGTCAGGATACCATAACGCTAGTTGAAGATGACTATTTGTTGCATCCTAAGAATTGTTTCAATGTATGCTCTGTAAGGATATGTGCTATTTGAAGCTGATACTAATTTTTGATTGAATAATACATCAACTTTTTGAAAGAGACTGTGGAGTGTCAAATTAACTGGCCCTACAGCGTCAGTTGCCGGTGCTGCTGCCCCATTTTTATCCACAATCTTAGCACGAATTTTTAACAGTGTATGTGGTAAGTCTATATATTCCTCACTTGTTCCAGGTACATGAAATTCGATTTGCGAATCATCACTCATTGAACTAATAGGATTGTAATAAGCCCATGTAGAATCTTCGATCGTTGTTTGTGTTGGAGGTATTGTAAATAAGTCAAGCTCCGACTTTGTACACTCACACGAATTATTATGTAAAAAAGACATGGTTATTTAAGAAAAAATATCGTACACGTTACGTTTATTTTTCTTTTTTATTGATCTTTTTCTTTTATTATTTTTCTTTATATTTTTCCTCTTTTTTTTACCACCACCTTTCTGGACTCTAGAACGAGATTTTTGCTTCTTGACGCGTGGACGACCACTACCTTTCTGATTACGTTTTTTCTTCATCACACCCTTTTGTTTATTAATACCAGAGCCTTTTTGAATATTTTTTCGACGCCGCTTTTTCTTATGACTACTGCTCCCACCCCCACGGTTATTCCACAATGTTTCTAAATTATCTACTGCTTTACGTTTGAGTCGGTGACCAGATTCTTTTAATCGTGTCTCTAATGATTTTTTAAAATCAGATTTATGGGTTAGTACATCATCCAATACACTAACTCCAGCCTGCCACAACTCTTCACCAACAGGTTTAGCTACTCTTTGTAATATAGGATATACTGTTCTATACAATCCCTTGAGAAAACCTCCAACACCGTTTCCTCGCTGATTATAAGTAATGCATTGACGTTGATGAGTTGTTACACCACCACCGACTTGATTGTCATAATACTTTAAATACATTGACATAATTAATCAATTTTTTGAAAATGAACCGTCATGGTCGAAAGGTCATCCCCAAATAAGACTATGTGGTCATTAGAACCTTTTATAATACATGATATTGTTTGAAAAGTCTGTTGAATTACTGGTAAATAATAAGGCTGGAAATTCACATTATAATTCCCACCATACTTATATTCATTACTATCAAAAATTCTTAAAACTTGTTTATTTTTATCACTTATAATATATGGTGAACAAATATCACAATAAACATACAATAAGTTTGGCAATGCTCTCAACAAACTGGCTGGTTTTTCACTAAGACGTATAACAATTTTTTTGGAAAATAATAATCCACACTCTATGTAATTAAAGCCTAGAATATCTGACAATTTAGCACAGGTTTCACCACAAATTTTTTTTATACTGGTAAAGCGTGTTTGGGAATTAAATTTGAATTCAAAATGTTGATTCAGTATTTTATCTCCATTCAAGGCATTAATTATTGCCTCAGTATTTTGATAAACGCCATGAGGTAAAAATATCGTAATACCCCCAGACTGTGTTACATCAACACCTATACAACCTTCTTGAGGGTAGACATGTAAAAAACCGATAGGTATATTTATATCACAGAGACCAACAACCCACTCGCCCTCCAAATTGATTTCACGTGGTAGTTGTATACTAAATTCTGATGCATTATTATTAGGATAAAATTCAGTACTTTTGTTACTAACAAGTGTGAGGTAAAAATTTCTGTCATTATTCATTGTAGATTACTTGCAGGAATCCAGCTATCAAATTTCGATGGCCAATCCAGCCAGTGTACAAAATATTCTTTTCGCTTGCCTTTACCACGTGTTTTTAGAATTTTTCGATTTTAAATACACTTTCTTCAATGTTTTGTTAACTGAAGTCAATTCAACCTCATAAAACATACCATCAATAACTTCACCAGCTAAATCGGCTAACTCATAAATTGGTTTGCCTTGACGTGATGTAGCTTTCGTTATTTTAAATATTTCCTGAGACCATGAAGGGGTATATCCTTTCTGGAATTCACCTTTCGCTGTACTGATGCGCACACGGTCATTTACTTTATATTTAAATCGATCAACTATTTTTTCATCATCATAACGACTTTCTATATTTTTTCTAACGATTTCTAAATTATTTATCGTCACTGCAGCTGGTGTCATTTTAATCGATGTATGAATAGAATTATTGTACCCATCGACAATTTGTTGTAATATATCTATATATTTATGTGTTCTTTTATGTTGAAAATAACGCCAAATACGTTCTTTTATTGTACGTATTACGCGTTCTACAATTGATGCTTTTATGTCCGGATTTCTTGCCACTCGAAAATAAATATTAGCATCGCTTAACATCTTTTGGATAATTTTGTTTTTAAACTCACTTCCAGAATCGGTCTGTAAAAAAACAGGCATACGGCCATTGCTCTTTTTAAATATACGTTCAAATCCTGAACATACTTCAGGACCGGTTTTATTTTTTAATGGTTCAATCCATAAAAATTTACTAAATACATCAATAACAACAAGTAAGAAAGTTATACCATTATTTTCTGATTTTATACTTTGCAAATCTGCTAAATCAGCTTCCCAAACAGAATCGATGCCTGATACATTATAATGTAAACGCGGAAATTTACGTTTGACAGGTTTGTGTAATGTATACGCGTCTTGTGAATTTAAATACTCTTTTATTTTATCGCTTAAATCTGGATATTTTGCTACAATATTACGTGCACCAGTATAAGCAACAGGATTTGATAAATCATAATAAATATTTGCAATGGGTGTATTATTTTTTATATTTTTCTCATTAGTATTTATGAGGTCTTTTTTGACTTTTTCTTTTCGGGGCTTAGTCTTTGCCATGATACTTCAGGTTCACCACTAGTAGTTGGTTGCTCACCATCCGGAAATTGCGGCTCAAGTCTTTTACTAACTCTGTGATTTGGGCGGTCGGCTAATGGCGTTGAAAACAATATTGTCTCTTCATCATCTTCATCTTCTGAAATGATAGGTGACTTCCAGAAATTGTCATTACCTACAAAATTACGTGGAGTATTTATACCACGGAGAAACTTTGCAAATTCTTCTTGACCAACAGCATTATGACTTTTACGATAACGTAAAGCATCATTCAATAAATCAACAATATTTGTATTGGGTATTTTATTGTTGTTTATACTTTGTGTCCAGATTTATCCCATTTGAAACGCTTATCTATATCCGCAGTGTTAATATGATCAATTAATGCCTTAGCTTTTGCTGATATCGCGGAGGAACACTTTTATTATATTCTCGACAGGGTACGATGAATCCTCTGTAGTATCATCGATATCTTTATATGTTAATTTTGTATGTGGTCTGTCACCATCACTATTAAAAAATAAAAATCGCCTAAATAACTCACGATATTCACTCCATTTTTCAGCATCATTTTTAGAAGAATTTAAAATTTTTGTAAGTTCTTTATCAAGCCGTGATGTTGGATCCCCCGGTGTTTGGATACTTGTTAATGCATGATTTTCATTTTCAAGCGACTTGAGTTTATTTATAGAATCGTGAGGTACGAGGGCCATCTTACGTGTATGCTCCATATTTTACGCCAAATTTTTAAATAAAAGATTTATTATAGGCGTAATTAATAAGGCTAAAATACCAATACAATGCTTTATGATAATTTTCTTTTTAGATGCCCAACTTATTTTTGAAATTAATTGTCTCAAAATTTTCTTATATTTTTTTAGCTTCCTTTTTTCCTTATCTTTTATTGGTAAAACCCCTTTCAAATAATTCAAAATGATTTCACAAATACAATGAATAAATTTAGAATCACTGTGTTGAAGTATTGCTCGACGCTGTTTTGGATTAGCATGAACAAGTGATGTTAATAATATTGTATTTTTCCGATCAAATGGTATTCTCAAAGGCACCCGCTTTGGTGTGTTGTCAGACATTATAGATGTACAACTGGTAAATTTAAAGATGGATCACTATTATTTATATCACGTACTTGTTTTGGGACATACACATAATTTACAGGGTCACTAGGAAAAATACATGTCCTAATACGAATGTTTTCAGGTGTTGACTGATTCAAATCAATTAATAAGTAACCATGTGGCGCTGATGTAGCATCTAAATAAGCTTCTTGAATAAATTTTGTATTCAATGGGGATATTTGTCTAGCAAGATGAGAAATTTGAGCTTTGTCACGAGGATTTTTGAAAACAACAATATAATTTGTATTCAAAGAAATTTCACTATAAAATTTTCCCCCATGGAATAAATTTTGTGATAATAATAATACACTTAAATTACGGTGATGTGAACCCTTGGTAAATATATCTAATACAGATGAACCACTACTACTTTCACGCATTAAATCATCCATTATGATTAACTTTTTTTTTTTAATATCATTAAAATCTTTCATGTCTGGTAACCCTTCTTGAAATTCAACATTTTTATATTCAGTATACACAGGTTGCCATTCGGCGTAATATAGAATAATACGGTCAAATTCAGTATCACATAATCCCGATAATTCTTTTAAGAAACGTTTAGTCCAAACACTTTTACCAGCCCCTGACGGTCCTGAAATAATAATTTTAAATGGATGTGTCATTTGCCAAGCCATGATGATAACTGAAAAAAAATTTGGTGTGGGTGTATATTCAATAAAAACATTAAACAATTTATTTTTATTCAAGATTTATTCATATAACATATTTAGCACGTTTATTTACAGTATTATTACATGTATTATACTCAGTCGTTAAGTCCCTAGGTCTTTTTTTACTGGTATTATACAGGCTAGTATTATACTCAGTAGTTAAGCCCCCATGTCTTTTTTTACCGCTATTATACATAGTATTATAACCATACGGTAATGTATTATTCATGTTAGCCGTAAATTTCCGTTTCGGCCCGGTAACACGTACAATTTTCGATTCTGATATTGTATGTACATCATGTTCTTTAGTTCTACGTATTGAGTCACAAGTTACAATAATTTTGTCGTTTTCACCATCAGTTAAAGTCTTAATACTATCATAATTGACTAATTTTTGAGCATTAACGTCAAGGCGCACACCTTTTAATTTACATACTTTACTTATTGTACCATCAGGTTTTTCAGCAATATAACTATAAAATTTAGGGCCCCCAGAAATAAAAGTTTTTATGTAACCACCATCAAGCTCATCAGTGAGATCACCTAAATAATTACCTAATGGCAGTTTATCATTTTCATTCTCAGAAATAAAAACTATAGAGTCAGTATCAACATACAATACTCGTGACTGAACTTTATCAAGATATTTGTATAATTCTAAGCGCGCATGCGCAGTCGTGAATGCGCCTAGAACTGGATTAGTTGAGCTATCAGTTCTATCACAACTTTCAACATATTTCCAATTGACAAATAGTGTATCATCATCGATAATAGTTATGCAAGAAACTTTAATATTGGCATTTTCAATAATTTTATTAAAATCTTGAATATTTTGAATAATACTGTACATATCCGAAATATTATCCATTGCTAGCCTACCCCAAAGCGAATTCAAGTTATTTTTACTAACTTGACGTAAACCAGGATTTTTTTCAATTTTCGTAGGATCTAAATCAATTCCCTCTACTTTACTATAATTATCTATGTATGCTTGTTTTGATGCGTCATCAACGCACTCTACAGGCCAACCACTAGCTTCTTGTTTTATTTTTAAAAATTTATTTATATAACCTGTAAATAGACCACCAGTTCTAGTTTTCGGATCATATTGAGTTGTTTTATCCCAATGCCATATTTCTTTTATTTGTAAAATTTTATACCCTTTCTCAACCGCTACTTTCAACTCTTCAGATACCCAAGTACCAATAAGTGCTCGTTCTGATTCATTATGAGTACAATTTTCTTGATTTAAAGTTAATGTACATGCGTTACAAAGTGGAAAAAATAATTTTTTATGACATCTCATTGGCAATACTGGTATATATAAATCGGGTGGTGGCAAAACTCGACATTTAATTAATCCTATCACATTACTTATGTTATTATCTGGACAAAGCTCACGTATATCATCCAGAACAAAAACTTTAGGGTGGCCTAGCGGGTAAATATTTTTCTTCAATACCGAAGGATAAAGTGATGTGACGTCCACGTAGTATATCTTTTCAGAACCAGTAACAGTATGTGAGACACAAAAATTTTCAGTTCGCCCACCAAATAAAGCATCGCGAGGCAATATTGCTTCTTTATAAAAATTATTATCAATTGTTTTCAAGAAATTCTTCAAATCTACGTTGTTTTGACACATTTTTTTAAAATCACATTCCCAAATAATAATCAATTCATAACCTTTTTTTTTAAAATATGCATTTATGTACTCAGTATTCTCGCGCCTCGTTCTAAGCGTTGTATTATCCCCTAAATCTACATCCACATCTTTGATCAATTCAAAACAATCACAACCATGATAGTAACAACCTAAAAAAGAGTATATGGTTTTGCCATCTTCTGAAATGCCATCGACCAGATAGGGACCTACTCTACGCTCACGCCCTCTACCAGCATGAATTATTTTAATCCCTTGAGAATGTTCAAGCCATAGTAGCCATTGTATAGCTATGGTAGATTGCATGTCACCTAACCTATATCCATTCTTGGGAATCAGTGCTACCTCATTCTCTTTTAAATAATTTCTACGATAAATTAATAAACTAGTCGATGCAGCAGTTAAAGCTTCGGTGAATGGGCAAACATTCCCTACTTGCATCATTAATTTTCTATATGTAATACACGCCTTCTTAAGTAATTCTACATCAGATTTACAATACATCGCCATTTCTCGTTTAAAATCAAATGGTGGGCCCTGAAGTCGTTCATTATACCATTTATCAAATTCTTGTTGTTTTTCAATAGTCAGCGCGCGCACACCAAAGTCTTCTTTAGGTGGCAAAGGGCCAATATAATTTTGATTTTCTGGTTTATTGAAGAAAAAAGGAAAAAAACCCTTAGTCAATTCGTTGATTCCAAAAGCTTTTGGTAGCGCACTTAATGGCATGAAAAAATAATTCAGCGAGTCTATAAATTTGACGTTATCGAAAGATATTAATGTAAGTCTAGTTCCTTTAACAATTGTTTGAATATTTGTTATTGGTACTCTCTTGATTATTTCACGTAAGACAAATTGAGCATCATAGCCACCGCCATTATGAGCTATACAAATTAATTTTGAGTATCTTGATTTTGACTTTAAAACTAAATCAACAAATTTTTCCATGGCATCATCACCCTGATGTGTAAATTCGTGCGTCTCACTACAATGACAATTTTCTGTACCGTCTGACTCCGAACAAATTTCACACACTATTTGCGCACAAAAATAATTGACGATATGCATTTTTAATTGTTTATTATTTTTATATGATCTCAGCTCAGACCGTGTTTCAAAATCAAAAAATAAAAATCCGTTAACTTTTTTATCTTTATCGGCCGTGGCTTCATATAACACAGGTGGTTTGGTTGTTTATGGTCTTGACAGGGTGCACAATAATAATAACCACACAAATGTTCACTGTCACGGACGTAGACTTTACGACAAATATTACATTTTTTAATTCGATTACAAACTGAAAAATTTTTTGAATACGAGTCTGGTCGTAAATGTTTTTCATAACACTGTTCACTATAAAATACTCGATTACATATTAAACATTTTTTAAAATCATCATCATTACTGTTATTGATTTTACATGCCGGGAAATTTAAGCACCCGATACGACACCAATCACACCAGAATTTTATATTTGTAGCCATAAATACATGCATATATTTTATAGGCGCGAAATGTTTGTCATCAGGATAATACACAATATTCAAAATTTTCATATTATCACGCGGAACACCACGATTGAGTAAAGTTTTTTTACCATCAAAAAAAATTGTATGACTATCATTAATATCGAAATTCCAGATAACTAATGCGGCAGATTCAGTAACTAAATAATTTTGAAATAAAATTATTTCATTGATCCCACACCCGCCAGGGGGCACACTAATGTTAGCTTTTTGACAAAGTTCGAGACCCAGCTTTTTACCAGCAACTATAGTTCTTTTCTTTTTTCTTATTGATAAACACGTTACAATAGAACGTGGCAAACATAAATATAGATTATCGTGGTTCAGTTCCAGAGCACCACGAGCCATTTGTACCACTTTGTGCGGGACACTACCACCAGTCGTTGATTTTAATACAACCAAGTCAATAGTAAATAGATCGTTGGCTTGCACTGGATCATTACTTTGACAAATGCTACTTACAATCTCCCATAACCGTTCAAATGTAAAATTATTGGCAGGTGTCAAGTGAGTATGCGCCTCAGAGTTCATAGAAGGGGTTTTGAAACTGAGAATAACTCGATCACGCGCATTATTTGAATAATTTCTGATCAGCTTGTATACTTCTGCAAATGCTTCTTCAATCCATGTTTCAACTACAGTATTTTCCGGTATTTCTTTCACTTTAAAATTTATTAAATGTTTATTTAAATTATATTTTGCCACAAATGTCTGTGTTTCATCAACAATATCTATACGCTGAAAATTATTATCACTACCACCACCTGTTTGTAAAATTTCACTTAAATGATGTTGTTGTAATGGCGATTGCATGATTCGATTTATTATACCCATATCGATAAAATTATCATCAACTTCAACATCATCCAAAAGAGGTTGTTGTTGTAAAACTTCAGATTCTTGTGGCACACGTAAATGCTGATCCAAATGCTCTTGTTGTAACCGTGGATCTATAATATTGTTCGTTAAACTACCATCGACTAGACTATCAATAAAAAACTCACACTCTGCACTGTTATCAACTCCAACATCATCATCTAAAACACGCTCCATTTTTTAGCAACAACTTGAAAAAAAGATCTTCACACTACAGTGGTCACCGCAAAACTGATTTTTTTTTTTTCTAAATTCACCTGTTTCGTAAAATATTTTACCCGACAAAATTGAAAATTTTTCTGGCCCTCTAGTGTGAAAAAAATATAACAAAAGAAATAACGAATTTTTTTTTTTTTTCTAAACAAAATTATATTTGATAGCTGTAAAAAGAAAACAAAAAATATGATGGGTAACCTGAAAAGTTTTTAACAATAACAAATATATCTGTAAAAAGAAGACAAAAGGAAAAAGGTATACAAAATTTTTATTTATTTATTTATTAATTTTTTTTTTTTTTTTTTTGCGATACAATAATACCTGTAAAAAAAGACATACAAACAATTTATTTATTTATTTATTTTTTCATTATTTATTTATTTATTTTTTCTATACAATAATACCTGTAAAAAAGACATAAAAACAATTTATTTATTTATTTATTTATTTTTATTATTATTATTATTATTATCTATTAATTGGGCACAGCCTTCACAATGACCAAATTCATTTACAATTGGTTTTCCCCAGCAGAGATCACATTTAGTTTTGTTTAGTGATTCTTCGAGCTCATGGATTTGGTTTTGTAAACATTTTATTTTATCATCTACAAGTTGTTGTCGTTTTTCAAAAATTGGATTGGGTATTGGTGATGGTTGTGGGATATGTGGTTGTTCACCCATCTGCCATTTTTCATGACAGCCTTTACAAAATTGACGATATGGCGTTGCTGCTTTATTTGGGCATTGATAACCCTCGCAGTCAACGCAGAAATCTGTAATATCTACAGAATCATTTTTTGGCTTTGAAGACCCTGCTTCAGCCCGATATTTATTTTTTTTATCATACTCCTCAGCAACATTATTTTCGTTCATAATCGGGGGTGGTCCCGATGACGATGACGATGACGATGACCCCGATGACGATGATGATGACGAAGACGTTGACGATTGGCTTAATATAACCACGTCATCTACAATACAAAAAATATATATGATTAATATTATCATTTTTTTTTTTTTATATTTTAAAATTTTATTTATTTATTTATAAAATATTTACCTTCATCATCATCTACGGCTATTATTTTTTTGCCGTGTTTCCCGGATCGAATAGGTAATACTGGATCCTCTTTTTCAGTATTGCCATCTTTACTGCGTTCTGTAATAAAAAATATATTTTATTATTATTATTATTATTATTATTATTATTTTTACTAAAAATATTTACCTTCATCATCATCTACGGCTGTTATTTTTTTAGAATTCATTGTAATTCGTTTAGTTGGTGGTAATATTTTCACCGACGTAATTGCTAGTTTTTTAATTTCTGAATATATTTTTTCTCCAAGACCATTTGCTTCAAGAGCATTTTGTACTAGATCTGTAACATAAAATTATTATCATTATTATTATTATTTTATAACGCGTTAAAATATTATGAACAAAAAATATTTCACCTCCTAAAAACTTATCCAACTCCTCATCAACTGGTTCATTTTCTTTTATCTCCAACTCTGCATTGGCAAACAGTTCCGCCGCTGTTTCATATTTTCGGTCTGTGTTAGCCATGTCATTTTTTTCAACATCTACGGGTATTTCATTTTCGACCCCTGGGCCATCTACAGGTGTTTCATTATTATTTGCCTGTACAGTCTCGTCAACTGTGATTTCATTGTATATCATAACTTCGCCAGTCGGTATTTCATTTTCGACCACCGGGTCATCAACTGTGATTTCATTGTATATCATAACCTCGTCACTCGGTATTTCATTTTCTATCACTAGGTCATCAACTGATATTTCATGGGATATCATAACATCGTCAGTCGTTATTTCAATGTCTTTAAAAAAAAAAAGAGAAAATTTATTTATTTATTTGTTAAAAAAGTATTAAAAATTTATTTATTGAAAATTTATTTGTCAATAAAAATATTGAAAATTTATTTATTGAAAAATTTATATGTTAAAAAAAAAGTATTAAAAATTTATTTATGGAAAATTTATTTCTTGAAAAAAGTATTAAAAAAATTTTTTTTATTGAAAATTTATTTGTTAAAAAAAGTATTAAAAATTTATTTTATTTATTAGTTGAGAAAAAAGTATCATTGAAAATTTATTTACCTAAAAACATCATATCATCCTCATCAGCCTTCTCAAAATCCTTTACCACATCTTCACACTGTATAGAACTTTTTTTATGTATAACACTTTTTTCACTTTTATCATGAACTCGTTGTATAATCTTTTTGAACTGTATTTCTAACTCTGGATATTTTTCTATATCTTCTATATCTGTCGGGTTACCGAGTAATTTATATCGAATAAAATCATGGAGTTCCCTATCTTTTTTAGGAAATTTTTTAAAAAATCCCGGGATCCAATCGCCGCGGGCAATCACAGTACACTTTAAATTTTTCAGCTCACTCAACAGTTCAGGATATTTATAAATTTCATGTATCCATTTTTTATCATGGATATCTCCTACTTTTTTTTTTTTACAACTAAACTCAACTTCGTTTGTTTCAAGTGCGCGTTTCATTTTTTATTTTAGTTAAGATGTGACTGAGTGGACCCGGAAAACACAACTGACACTTGTCGTGAAAATTTTCAGGGATGATAGTCAAAATAATTTTAGTCAGGCCCATTTTCCCACCATCATAAATACTTATCATTTCTAATTGGTCCATTTTTGCTAAGATGTTGCCAATAGAAAATCAGAAAATCAAAAAAAAAAATAACAGGTGTATCTTAAAATTTTTAGAAATTTGTCGGTAAAACTTACTTAAATACAAAAAAATAACCCACTGTTTTTATGACTCTTTTCCACGTACAAAAATCTGTAAATACCCATCGCAAGTCGCTCGTAAAATTAGATAATAAACAGCAGGAACATTTAGAAAAAGTCTATCGAAAAAAAATTAACCCTCGGTATGGAAATCTGAAAAACATGCAACTCGTAAAAATAAAATAACAAAAGAAACATTTTAAACTACAAAAAATTTTTTAGAAAATCAGTTCATAAAAAATCCTATACAACATCTTGAAATAAAAACTTATTTTTTTTAAAGGGAAATCTGAAAAACATGCAAGTCGTAAAAATAAAATAACAAAAGCAACATTTTAAACTTCAGAAAAATTTATGTCGTTCGTAAACTAAATTAACAGCGGGATGATTTTTTCTATTCTACCCTTATACGATTTGAATACGAAACTAAAAACTATATTAAAAAAACTACTTTTATCTATGTTTTCTTGAAACTCTATTCTTTTTTCCTACTATAAAACTAAACACCTGTATTTCCAAACTAAAGCAAAAAAAAACTATACGAAAAAAACTCTACTGAAAATTCTATACTAAAAAAACTACTTTTATTTATGTTTTCTTGAAACTCTATTCTTTTTTCCTACTATAAAACTAAACACCTGTATTTCCAAACTAAAGCAAAAAAAAACTATACGAAAAAAACTCTACTGAAAATTCTATACTAAAAATACTAACCCAAAAAACTATACTAAAAAAAACAACTGAAAACTCTATGCTAAAAAAACTATCTACCTGTACGATTTCCTTATTCTATGCCTATACTACGCTTACCTATGCTCTATTCTTATTCTATTTCTATACTACGCTTGGCCTATGCTCTATATGTACTTCACCGTTGCCCCGTGACGTCACCCATGCATTTTTACTACGCGCCCTTATTCATTCATCCTATACTATATACATTCACACACATACCTCTCTCTCACACACATACCTCTCACTCGCACCCTTGCTATTTTATTTTTACCCCATGCATCCTATGCGGGCCCATGCACAACACACACGAGGGGGAAAGGAGGGGGAACCAAATTCCCGGAATTCGCCCAGAAGAGCCTCCTTCTACTTACCTACAAAATTACGTGGAGTATTTATATCACGGAGAAACTTTGCAAATTCTTCTTGACCAACAGCATTATGACTTTTACGATAACGTAAAGCATCATTCAATAAATCAACAATATTTGTATTGGGTATTTTATTGTTGTTTATACTTATGTGACCAGATTTATCCCATTTAAAACGCTTATCTATATCCGCAGTGTTAATATGACCAATTATTGCCTTAGCTTTTTGCTGATATCGCGGAGGAACACTTTTTATTATATTTCTCGATGAAATGGGTACGATGAATCCTCTTGTACTATCATCGATATCTTTATATGTTAATTTTGTATGTGGTCTGTCACCATCACTATTAAAAATAAAAATCGCCTAAATAACTCAATGATATTCACTCCATTTCTTTCTGCATTTTTAGAAGAATCTAAAAAATTTTTGTAAGTTCTTTATCAAGACGTGATGCTGGATCACCAGGTGTTTATATTTGTTAATGCATGATTTTCATTTTCAAGCGACTTGACTTTATTTATAGAATCGTGGAGTTACGAGGGCCATCTTACGTATGCTCTATATTTTCACGCCAAATTTTTTAAAATAAAAGATTTATTATAGGCATCAATAAGGCTAAAATACCAATACAATGCTTTATGATAATTTTCTATTTAGATGCCCAACTTATTTTTGCAGAAATTAATTGTCTCAAAAATTTTCTTATATTTTTTAGCTTCCCTTTTTCCTTTATCTTTATTGGTAAAACCCCTTTTCAAATAATTCGTAATATTTACAAATACAATGAATTAATTTAGAATCACTGTGTTGAAGTATTGCTCGACGCTGTTTTTGGATTAGCATGAACAAGTGATGTTAATAATATTGTATTTTTCCGATCAAATGGTATTCTCAAAGGCACCCGCTTTGGTGTGTTGTCAGACATTATATGTACAACTAGTAAATTTAAAGATGGATCACTATTATTCATATCTCGTAATTTGTTTTGGGACATACACATAATTTACAGGGTTACTAGGAAAATACATGTCCTAATACGAATGTTTTCAGGTGTTGACTGATTCAAATCAATTAATAAGTAACCATGTGGCGCTGATGTAGCATATAAATCAGCTTGAATATTTTGTATTCAATGGGGATATTTGTCTAGCAAGATGAAAAATTAAAAGCTTTTGTCACGAGGATTTTGAAAACAACAATATATAATTTGTATTCAAAGAACTTTCCCCTAAAATTTTCTCCTATGGAATAAATTTTGTGATAATAACAATACACTTAAATTACGGTGATGTGAACCCTTGTAAATATATCTAATACAGATGGTGAACCACTACTACTTCACACGCATTAAATCATCCATTATGATTAACTTTAATATCATTAAAATCTTTCATGTCTGGTAACCCTTCTTGAAATTCAACATTTTTATATTTTAGTATACACAGGTTGCCATTCGGCGTAATATAGAATAATACGGTCAAATTCAGTATCACATAATCCCGATAATTCTTTTAAGAAACGTCTAGTCCAAACATTTAATACTGTGCCCTGACGGTCCTTGAAATAATAATTTTAAATGGATGTGTCATTCGCCAAGCTGTGATGATAACTCGAAAAATTTGGTGTGGGTGTATATTCAATAAAACATTAAAACAATTAATTTTATTCAAGATTTATTCATATAACATATTTAGCACGTTTATTTACAGTATTATTACATGTATTATACTCAGTCTGTTAAGTCCTTTAGGTCTTTTACTGGTACAGGCTAGTATTATACTCAGTAGTTAAGCCCCCATGTCTTTTTTACCGCTATTATACATAGTATTATAAACTACGTTTGTAAATGTATTCATGTTAGCCGTAAATTTCCGTTTCGGTCCGGTACGTACAATTTTCGATTCTGATATTGTATGTACATCATGTTCTTTAGTTCTACGTATTGAGTCACAAGTTACAATAATTTTGTCGTTTTCACCATCAGTTAAAGTCTTAATACTATCATAATTGACTAATTTTTGAGTGACAACGTCAAGGCGTACACCTTTTAATTTACATACTTAATTCCAGGTAATATCAGGTTTTTCAGCAATATAACTATAAAATTTAGGCCCCCAGAAATAAAAAGTTTTTAATGTAACCACCATCAAGCTTCTCATCAGTGAGACTACCTAAAATAATTACCTAATGGCAGTTTATCATTATTATTCTCAGAAATAAAAAAAAAACTATAGAGAGTCAGTATCAACATACAATACTCGTGACTGAACTTTATCAAGATATTTGTATAATTTTACGCGCATGCGCAGTCGTGTGAATGCACGCTCAGAACTGATTAGTTGAGCTATCAGTTCTATCACAACTTTCAACATATTTCCAATTGACAAATAGTAACATCGATAATAGTTATGCAAGAAACTTTAATATTGGCATTTTCAATAATTTTATTAAAATCTTGAATATTTTGAATAATACTGTACATATCCGAAATATTATCCATAGCTAGTCTACCCCAAAGCGAATTCAAGTTATTCTTACTAACTTGACGTAAACAAGGATTTTTTTTCAATTTTCGTAGGCTCTAAATCAATTCCCTCTACTTTACTATAATTATCTATGTATGCTTGTTTTGATGCGGCATCAACGCACTCTACAGGCCAACCGCTAGCTTCTTGTTTTATTTTCAAAAATTTATTCATGTAACCTGTAAATAGACCACCAGTTCTAGTTTTTGGGTCATATTGAGTTGTTTTATCCCAATGCCATATTTCTTTTATTTGTAAAATTTTATACCCTTTCTCAACCGCTACTTTCAACTCCTCAGATACCCAAGTACCTGTAAGTGCGCGTTCTGATTCATTATGAGCACAATTTTTTTGATTTAAAGTTAATGTACATGCGTTACAAAGTGGAAAAAATAATTTTTTATGACATCTCATCGGCAATACTGGTACGTATAAATCGGGGGGTGGCAAAACTCGACATTTAATTAATCCTATCACATTACTTATGTTATTATCTGGACAAAGCTCACGTATATCATCCAGAACAAAAACTTTAGGGTGGCCTAGCGGGTAAATATTTTTCTTCATTACCGAAGGATAAAGTGATGTGACGTCCACGTAGTATATCTTTTTCAGAACCAGTAACAGTATGTGAGACACAAAAATTTTCAGTTCATACCAAATATAAAGCATCTGAGGCAATATTTAATCTTTATAAAAATTATTATCAATTGTTTTCAAGAAATTCTTCAAATCTACGTTGTTTTGACACATTTTTTTTAAAATCACATTCCCAAATAATAATCAATTCATAACCTTCTTTTAAAATATGCATTTATGTACTGTAACAGAATTTTCCCGTTGGCCTTATAGTAGCTGATTTTTATTGTTCAGACTTTCCGTTGGTGATATTATTTAATTATTTATTTGATTTTTGTATTTGAAACTCAGCTTGAAGCGGAGAATATTATTTAATATATTATTATTTATTTTCTTCGTTAAAATCGGGTGAACCCGGTAATACGTATTCGATTCATTATTATTATTATTTGAAACTCAGCTTGATGCGAAAGTATACTATGCAACAAACTATATCAAGAAGAGGGTAGTATAAAATTTAGACTACGTATTGTTTTAAGTAGCACAAACTCTCTCTCTGCTTTGGGACTCGAGCTGAATTATCGTTCACTCTGATAAAACCAGGTATTCTGAGCCGCTATGGGTTATCCCTGAGGATAGCCTCGTGTTCGATTTTGGTTATGTTTGACTTGGGTTAAACCCGGTTTCGTTTAGCTTTGAATATTATTTTCGCGGATATCTTTGATTTAAATTAATTATTGGAGGTTTGTGACGACAAATTACGATTAAGTTGATTTAGTTGGTTTGGATTATTGATATTATAACGCGATTATTAATTGTTCCGATCACGATTTTAATTATGTTTTGTATTTTATTATTGAGAATTTGAATATAAATTTTGGCTTACGGCTTTGCTTAAATATTGTTTGTTAAATTGTTCAATTAATTCTCCCACACAACTTTACCCGTCCCTCTCTCCATAACCCACATACTGAGCGACTCTTGGTTTTCCTCGAAGACTGAGTCTATGAAAGGTTTGTTCGATTGAATTTTGTGTTTTTACGCCCTCTACCAGCATGAATCATCGTTAAAAATATTTTTTATATTTCCATATTTTATGGAACCAGCAATGAAAATGAAAGCAAATCCTTCAGGTATTGATGGTGGTTCAAAAGCACTTAAAATGGCTGATTATAAAGTTGACTCTGATAATCATCTATTGTTTATAAATAATGATGAAGGAAGAAAATTTGGTTCACCAGTTAGAATATTTACAAATTTACCATTAAATTTAATCAAATTATCAGAACAAGATGAATATTAACAATATAATTTTTATATATTTAACATAATTTAGTTCAATGTTTAATTAATTATTCATTTTTTTCCTTTAGATCATATTGAAAAAGATTGTCCTGTTGGTAAACCAAGTAAAAAACGTAAAAATAATGACACAATTGAATCACTAAAATTTAAAAAAATTAAAAAAAATACTAATGATGTTTGTGGTAATTTATAAAACAAAAAAAAGTCTCAAATATCAATGAAGATGGTACAAGTATCAAATCAGTGACAAGTATAAATGAACATTGGGCAAATATTGATTGCAATAGTCCAGTTGTATCATTAAAAGCTTTAAATGTTGATGATTTATTACAAAATACTGATGATGATAATTTTATTATTGATTCTAGTGGTGGTGCTGGTAATAGTCAACAATAAATAAAAAATAATCATAATAAAAATAAACAACTATCAAATGCATTTTTACAAGTTCACGAATACTTGAAACCTTGGCAGAGTATAACCGCAGGACGTCATGATACAGCTAAAATACGTTTCAATAATATTGTTTATATTAATAATTGCAGTAAATAATATTATTCAATAATATTAATAATTACAACACCTAACATCAAGGTCAGTTGAATAGATGTTCTACTAATGCTCGTAAAATTATTTTAATAATAAATCTATCTCAAGAAAACGTAAAGCTGGAAGTCCACAACATTTGATAAAAGTTACAGTGATAATAGTATAATCAACAATATTAACAATAATGATGATAATAATTGTATCCCATCATTTAAAAATTCCTCATTAATACCAGATCGAATTTAGATTGTGTTGGTGGTGATTGTGCTTATAATGAAAATCATAATGAACAAATAAATAAAAATAATAATAAAAATAAAAAATAATGAAACAGAATTATCTGAAGAATTACTCATTGATGATGGTATCAAGTGTTTTTATCAAGACGATAATGATGATGAAGCACGTAGTTTTAATTCAAGCTGAGGAGCCATTACAAATGAATAATAAAATGGTATTGTAAGTCAATGTGGTCCATTTTTTATTAAAAATGAAGTAAGAATGTCAAAGGTCATTAATATTTAGGACAAAAGGGTAAATGTCATTTTTATTTTTATTTTATTTTTCAAATATAATAATTTATTTTATAATATTATTTATAGATTAAAATAGCTGTTAAATATTTATTAAACTCATTGAGCTATCAAATCCAGTTCTCATTGATTTAGTAAGAAGAAAAGTTAAATTAAATCAGCCATATGTTGGAATATTTTTTGAAGAAAAGTGAAGAGTAAGAAAACATTATTTTATATATATTTTTTCTGATCATCAAAACAAGATCATGAATTAATTAATTTCACAGAAATCAATTAGATGTTGTTGAAAATATAGATGATGTTTATCAATTGGTACATTTGGACAGATCCATGAAATTCATGATCTTGGTGATAAATTAAAGACTCGTTGTTATGGCACATTGAAGAATTAAAATTGTCAATTAAATACCAGAAGAATTATCACCAAAACCAGCACAACAATGAGTAATAATTTTTATAAATTCCCTTTTTTGATTTCTAAATTCTAACTAGTAATATTAATTTAAATTTGAGACTCCTCTATATTAGTTTATTAATTATTATGTATACAGAAATGAAATTGACGTTTCCACTACTAAATACAACAATTTACGTTCCTATGAGCAAGGAAATAATTAAAATATATAATTTATTTATTACAGATATCAAAAAAATTAAGACTATCACTTGCTCTATTAAAAAAGAACATGAATTAAGTAGATTACAACAAAAATTGGTAAAAAATTGAAGATAAAGTAAAATAACATCGTACATACTACATGAACAACTTAAAATAATTAAAAAAGAATTGGGTTTAGAAAAAGATGATAAAGATGCAATTGATGAAAAATATCGTGAAAGAATACGTGATAAAAATGTACCAAAACATGTTATGGATGTTATTGATGAAGAATTAAATAAATTAGGATTTTTAGAAAGTCATAGTAGTGAATTTAATGTTACAAGAAATTAATTGGTTAACATTGGTTAACATCAATACCATGGAGTACATCAAGTCCTGAAAATTTAGGTATACAAGAAGCATCTGATATACTTGATAATGATCATTATGGTATGGAAGATATTAAAAAACGTATACTTGAATTTATTGCTGTATCAAAATTAAAAAACAACACCCCAACACCAAGGTCAGTTGAATAGATACAACTCATGGAATAATTCATATTGTTGCTAATAATTAAATTGGTTTTACAACAGATCCACGTCATTCGCGTTCATCAACATATTGTACAGATGTTGCACGTGTCGTTGATGCACCAATATTTCATGTTGATTCAGATGTTCCAGAAGCTTTTATGCATTTTTGTAAAATTGCTGCTGAATGAGATTTCATAAAGACGTTGTCATTGATATTATATCATGAAATTAATGAGATTGTATGGATATCATTCATTAAATATTATGCTGCAAATACTGATCCAACAACTAGCATTGATAATGGTAATGAGTTTAATACTAAACTACTTATTTGGGATGGTGATCAATCATCTAATAAAAAAATACTAAAAAAGTAAGTTTATAAATTTCTATAATTACTTTTAAGAGTATTAAATTCATTTTTAATTTATTCATAAATAAATTCATTCAGATTTTTGTGTTCATTGGCATGGCTTGAACATGCCAAAAAAAAAAAAAAAAAGATTTATTTAAAATTTTTATTTAAAAGCAATAATTTAAAATAATAATATATTATTATTATGTTTCAATTGTTTAATGTCGTTTTTATTCCGCGAAAAAACAAAAGAAATATCTTCGTACTTTTACAAAAAATTTTATTTAAAAATAATATATAATTTAAAATAAGGAAATTAAAATAATATTATTATTATTTTTTGATTGTTTAAAGTCGGTTTTATTCCGCGAAAAAACAAAAGTAATATGTTCCTTTTTTTATTGGTCGTTATTTGTTTATCTTTATTAAAACTTTTTTTTCGTTTATCTCTTCAGTCTTGCGAAAAATCAAAACGTTCAAATTATTTACTCCAGTCTTGAATAAATTAAATTGAATAAAAGAATTCAATCGAAAAAAACTGAAAACTTTAGATATTATCGTTATTTAGTTTGAGTTTTTGTGTAATTAATTAATTTATTTATTTCTATCAATTAATATCAACAATCAAACAATATTTATTGACGAAATAAAAAAATAATAATAAAATTTTTAATAGTATTGATATTTAATTAATTAATTTGGATTAATTTGGTGTAAAAAAATAGTGTTAATTATTTTAGCATTCGATATTAACAATAAAACATTTATTAACAAAAAAAATAATAATAATAATAAAACTTTTGATAAGCTTATTATTTAATAAATTAATTTAGTGTAAAAAATAAGTGTATAAATTCTTTTGTCAAATAATATCAACAATTAAACAGTTAAACAATATTTTATTAACAAAAAAAAATAAAATAATAAAACTTTTAATAGTATTGATATTGAATTAATGAATTTGGATTAATTTGGTGTAAAAAAGAGTGTTAATTATTTTAGCATTCGATATTAACAATAAAACAATATTTATTAACAAAAAAAAATAATAATAATAAAACTTTTGATAAGATTATTATTTAATAAATTAATTTAGTGTAAAAAATAAGTGTATAAATTATTTTGTCAAATAATATCAATAATTAAACAATATTTTATCAAGAAAATAACATAAAATAATAAAAATTTTAATAGTATTGATATTTAATTAATTAATTTGGTCTAAAAAAAGAGTGTAAATTATTCTGGCATTCGATAATAACAATAAAACAATATTTATTAACAAAAAAAAAAAAAATAATAATAATAAAACTTTTGATAAGATTGTTATTTAATAAATATATTTTGTTTAATTTAGTGTAAAAAATGAGTGTATAAATTATTCTGTAACATTTTATCAACAATCAAAGATTATTGCATTAACGAAAAATAAAATAAAATATTGAATAAATAAATAAAAATAAAATAACAATGAAAATGAAAAAAAAATTAATATTAACACCAGAACGTCCAAGACGTTCCAAGGATATGCACTCTGAGCTTGCACATCACCATAAAAATGAAAGAAGTGTGAACCGCCAGGCACAAGCTATATTTATTTGTGTTCACAAATTTTTTACAGAAAAGCTAGAAGGGTTAGTTTTAGGTGATTTCAGGAATATATGGTAAGTCTTTTTTTCGTGGTTTAACAATTTTTTTTTTAATTAACTTCATTACTCAATGAATTGATTTTAATTTAATTTAATTCTTCTTTTTGCATGCAGTAGAACAATTCAAATAAATTTTTGTGATCGTTGATTTTTTCAAAAAATATTTATATTCGTTATCGTTTGTTCGTGTATTTTTAAGGGTGATGACAAAATTTTTAATCAGTTTTAAGTAATGTTGTTTAATTTTGTTGTAATGAATGACGTAAAAATTCAACACGATCTCAATTTGCAGCAAGACCACTTGATGTTAATTCACGATCTATTGTGTCAACAGCAAATAAAAGACATCGATTTTTAGATGATTTTAATGTATCTGATACATCATACCATGCAGGTCTTGGATTAATCATTTGATCAGTAATATAATCATCAATCATTTGTTCTAGTACTATTTGATGATAGTACTATTATTGGTTTATTTGGATTATTTGGATAAACTAATATTTTTTGTGTACCTGGTGATGTTCTTTTATCATCTTTAATAATATTTGTATTTGTATATTTGTATTAACTGGTGTATCAGGTAGTATGCCTGGTTGTTGTGAATTATTTAATTTAACTGGTGATATAGATCTTGTATCATCATTTTTTTTTAAACAACGTTCTTTACTTGATACTCTACTTTTATGATTAATATTTTGTTTTTTGATGATCTTGATTGACGGTTATATCCACTTTGATTATGTATTATATTCGTGTGAATTAATTCAAAAAGTTGTAATTAATTTATCACTACGATCTAATATAATATAATGAAAAATAAAATAGTTTATGTTCAAGTTGGTTAATAACAATGTTAAAATATTTAACGATTAAATTTTATATTCCATTGTAAAAGCAGATCTACATGTTTATCTGACAATGCATACCGTTCCAATTATTATCATGCATTGGACTCGTGGAGATATATTATAACTTTTTTATTATTTATAGAAATAATGCTTTGTAATGAAAATAATTCATAATTAAAATTGTCAATGGGTCGACAAATAGTCAAGATAAATATTGAAAAGCAAATATATACATCTTTTTTTTTTTTAAAAAAAAGAAACTTATTCAGTTAAATTTACAAATAAAGTAACGTAAAATTGATAAAATTTTAGAAATAGCAAATTTACTACACTCGACTTAGTTAAAAAAGAAAAAAAAAAAACTCATTACGTAAATTTACTGAATTCATTTATCAACTCGTATATACAATTCTGGATAATAAGCGGGTGTTTCGTACTTTTATGTTACCTACCCTATAAAGAAACAAAAAAAAAAAAATTAAATAATTAAAATTAAATAATTCAGTCCTATATTATGTGTCCCCTTTGGATGTTTAATTTCAAATATTTTTAATCTAATCGTTGTGCCTTTTTTTTTTCTTTTTTTATTTTGTATACAATCCTTTTGATAAAAGAAAATATAATAATAATAATAATTCTTGTAAAATAACCTACCAAGATCTTCCTTATTTTATTTTAATTAAAAGAAAAAAAATTAATTGTTTATTATTGAAAATAAAAATAATATATTTTATTGTTTACGAAAACATACAAGTACGATTCCATAATCATGACTATATATTTATGCATAACTCAATGAAAATTACCAGAATAAAATTGTAAAAAAAATTAAAATATTATAAATAAATTGATAATCGTAAAAAATATAATTTATAAATTTAATTTCATTAATTTAAATATATATTTTTCATACAAGTTATCAAATAAAAAAAATGCAATTTTATCGATAAACAAATAAATATATTCTGGATTTCTGGTACTTTTAATTGTGTATATTTTCTAATAAATTAATCTATTTTGCATAAAACAAAAAAATAAAAATAAAAACTAATCAGCATATATTGTTTTTCTTTGTTTGTTCTCTGCGGTGCCCGTTGTTGTATCTACCTGAACACCTGACAAAAAAAAAAATAATAATAATAACCACTCACTCAACCTCTAAAAAAAGAAAGTATTAATAAAAAAAAATAAAACAATAAAAAAAAATAAATAACAATAAAAATATATCCACCTCCAGGTCTTGAAGGTACTAATTACATGCTTCCTTAGCAGATTTTTCTTTTAACAAAAAAATTTATAATAGTAAAAAAATTGCTTGCTCGAACGTTGCACATTTTTTCATATATATAAATATCTGTCTCTTTATATTTCTAATCTATATATTTTTATCGTTCGTTACTATTTTTTATATTTGTTATTTACAGTCGTTATGTTTATAAATAATTTACTTTAAAAAAAAAACAATTTATCTCTTTTTATGATAACTACTAGTCACATTTCAAAAGCTATTTTTAATTATTAAATTTGATAGAAATGAATTCTCTTTTTTTACATTTTGAATATTACTATTTTATTTTTTTTTTTTTTCTATTAAAAATAAGTTAACAATTATTTTAATTTATATTTTTAATTAATAGTTTTAATTTAAATAAAAAAAATTAAATTAATTATTTTTAATAATAATGGTTATTATTGTTTTTTTTTTTTTTAATTTTTAATTTAATCTGTGAAAAATAAGTAAAAGAAAAATAAACTCTTTTTAGCCTTTTCGACCTAACTTGAGTTTTCTTGTTTAAAAAAAAAAATTATAAAATCCACAAACCAAGACATGATGGAATGATAAAAAAAAAAATAAACTAAAAATTATATTCATAAAAACATAAACAATAACCAGATGTCATAATGAGCCAATTATTAAATTAGTAAATTATTAGAACAGTTAATTTGAAAAAATAGAAGAGCTGAAAAAATTTCAAATAAATTACTATCTGTTTTATTAACAAACACACGCTTAAATGCGGTTTGTTAAATTGAGCTTTTAGCTGCTTGTCCAATAATAATTATAGCGATAAGGACAACACAAAATTAAGCATAGTTGTTGAAAAACAAATACAAAAATAATATTTTTTTTTCCAATAAATTAACGTACACTGTTCCAACATTAGAATTTCAAGTAGATGATAAATATACATAATATTGACCTGATTGTTTGTGTGACTTTTTTTGTTTTTACTAATAACTTTTTTTGTTTTAAATAATACATTTTTGATTTATATTTTAATCAAGGTAACTCAGACATAGCATCTATCTTTCTATGTATCTATTTTATTTTTCAAACTTAAAACTCTAATTCTATAAATATTTTCGCGTTTTGAAAATTGTAAATTAATTTTTTTAGCTATAATAATGTTTTTTAAATTTGTAAATTTTTTTTTTATAGATTTTATTGTTTTTATATATTTATATTATTCGAATTAAATAATAACAAGTATTATTAGATTATTAGATTACTTATTATATAAACAATAATTTTTTTCAATAGTTTTTCTTGTTGTTGATTAACTTCTATCGTTGATTCATAATCATCACATTGACGTCCTGTTTTTTTAAATGGACCACTTCCTGGTACTGTATAAAGAGGCTGAGGTATACGATGATTATCCAGACCTCCACGATTATTCTTTAATGTATTTATTATTTAATATATTTGACTAACAAGTACTGGACAAATTTTTTTTGTTTTTTCTATAATTATTTAAATAATTAAATTATATGTCAAATTTTTTTTTCATTTAATAAATTAAAATATGAATTTTATTTTAAGCTAACTTTTTTTTATTTAATCAATATTATAGGGAAATTATAGGCGCAGCTGTAGGTTGGAGTGCAAGGACTGTAAAGCATTACATTGAATTGTCTCAAAAAAATATTAAACTTGAAACCCCTGGAAAAATTAGGAGCCGTAAAAAATTGAAGCAGGACGTAGACATTATTGTAAAAAAACAAATAAAAAATTTAATATACGACTTCGCCTCTCAACGTTAGTAAATACATCCAACTTCAAACTTCTTGACTTTTAGACAATATTTTTAATCTAAATTTTTTTTGTTTATTAACAACTATAGGTCAATCTATTACGGTGTCCAAGCTTTTAGATTTGATAAGGTATATTTTTTTTTTTTTATATATAGTTCATAAATAAATTGAATCAATAATTTTATATATAGATTTTTAATATTATTCAATTTCTAAAAATAGGGAAAAAACATTCAATATTATGGGTCAATTAGTACATTACGAAAAACAATTACAACAATGGGATTTTCATGGAAAAAAAGGGATGGTCGACGATATTTAATACATAGGAAGGATATTGCTATTAAAAGGGTTAAATTTCTTTCTACGTATATGGATTTAAAAAATAAAGGCATGGATATGGTTTTTGTTGATGAGACGTGGATATTTAAACAAGGATCTGTGAAAACTAAAGAATGGCAAAATAATAAATCTTTATATTATATAGATGAGAAAAAAAAATGTATGTTTCAGCGTTGCGCAAAGAAGCTAAATGTGTGTCCATGTTCATATGGGTGTGTGTGTGTAAAATTCAAATCGAGTATTGCGATATATATAATTTTATATTTAAAAACATGCAACAACTGTACGTAATAAAATAAATAAGATAAACAAATAATAAAAAATATAACAAATATAACAAAATTGTATAAAAAATAATTTTTTTGTAGTATGAAAAGCTGCCCAGTACAAGCTGGACTGTAAATGAATTGAAGACTTGGTTGAAACAAAGAAATATTCCCCACGTTGACAGTTGCAACAAAGAGCAACTTTTAAACTTGTGTGGTTTATTAAAAAAAAATATGGAAAAGAAGTATATAATTGATGAACATGTTGCTCAAAATACAGAGCATATGATTTTAAGACTGCCACCATATCATTGCAAATATAATCCGATTGAAATGGCGTGGGAAATTGCAAAAAGACACTTCGACAAACACATTGGTATTTTTCATAAGTATTCTGATGAAAATGTCAAAAAAGTGTGGGCAGAAGCATTAAATCAGGTGACACCAGAAGTATGGAAAAAGATTTGTGCCAAAGTAGACAGAAAAATAGTCAGGCATTATAATAAATATGTATTAGGATTAACCAAAGATCAAAGAAAAAATGGAGAGGGAAAATATGAAGATCCTTCAACTTCATCATCTGAAGAAGAAGTGGCATCAACATGTGGTTCTGATAGTAGTAGTGAATCAGAAATAGATGATGAAAAAATCCAAAAAAATTCTATGGAAGACATAATGAATGAAGTATATTTTTGTTAAAAAAGGATTTTTTTTTACTTTTTCATTTTAATAATAATATATATATATATATAAATTTATAATTCTAATTTATCCTTTTTTTAATTTACTTGATAGTTTGAATTTAAGAAACTTGATGAAAATTCAGAATACACAACACAGCCTCTTTTTGAAAATGAATCAGTGGTTAGTATGAAATTATATTTATCAAATAAAAAATTTAACTAGTATTTTTAAAAATATCTAATAATATACAACAAAAGTTTATGATAATTACACAATATATATACATATATTTTTATTAATTGGTGATTCAGAACATGGAAGTAGATGTCTCAATTGATGAGCCTCCATGTATCCATTTAAATAAAATATATCAGCCACTTGAACAAACTATAGATTCACCAGCTCAAATAAATTATAATGATAATGAAATATCAGCAGCAGATTTATCAACTTTAGAATCAACAAACTGGCTGAATGATAAAGTAATTTTTTAAATTAATTTAAAGAATAATATTTAAAAATCAATTTATTACTAGTTGATAACTTCAATCCACATTTTTTGTTTACAGATTATAAATAAATATTTTCAATTAATCATGGAAACAGATTCAGAATTAATTTATTCAATGAATTCTTTTTTTTATAAAAAGCTGGAAAATTCAAGTTATGACGAAATAAAAAGATGGACTAAAAAGGTATTATATTTATCTGTTATTTTTTTTTAACATTAGTTATTTATTTATTTGTTTATTTTTTTGCATAAGCAATTTATAATTTTAAAAATATTTTCCTAGGTCAATATTTTTTCAAAAAAATTTATACTCATACCTATACACTTACGTGACCACTGAGCAGTTTGTATTTTGAATATTGCTTGCAAAATGATCTTGTATTACGACAGTCAAGGTCGTGAAAATCAAGGAATTTTAAATGTAAGTACTCCAGCATATTTCAATTTAATTTTTTTTAAATAATACATGTTCAGATTTATAATTTTACAATAAATTGTTTGCCATTATTTTTTTTAGACAATCTATCAATTTGTGGGTAATGAATATCATGAGAGACATAAGAATTCCTGTTATTGATGAATTAATTAACTAATTTATTTATTTATTTATTTATTTATTTATTTATTCAAATTTACGATCGTTAGTATAATTTTTTTATTAATAGACAATAATAGATTGAATATATTAAATTCTAGGACATACCCATGCAAACAAATTTTTGGGATTGTGGAGTTTATATTTGCATGTATGCATTATACGTTTGTAAAAATTATACTTACAATTTTACTGATAAAAATATGCCTGCAATAAGAGCACAAATAAAAAGGGAAATACTTGACAATAAAATTCAAGTACCTGCTCCAGTTAAAAATACAATAGTTTTAAAAACAGCTCATAAAAATGTACTTCTTTATGAGTCTGCAAAATGTAGCCAAGCCAGTGTTGAATTCCCTGAAGATAGAAGAAATGCTCAATGCACTGCAATTGCTACTTATGCTATTGCAGCATTGAGTATTTACGACCATTCAAGTATTACTCAGAGTATTATGAACAGCATAATTAAACAGGGTGATGAATATTATGTAAGTTGCAGAAAACACTTCCCAAATAGTCATCGTTATCTTGCATCAGACGAATTATTAACACGAATTATTATTGATGATAAATTTATTGATATAGACATAAATCAACTGCCTATGGAGGGTACTTTCAATAAAACATGTGAGAGTGAATTACTTTTAACTTTAAAAAATTGTATTAATATATGCAAATCAGATTTTAAAAAATGGGGTTTCTTATTTATGGGTCATTCGAAAACAGTTGCTTTCACTGTTAAATCATTGTCTGATGGATTTTTAAAAGAACCATCTTTCTTTTTATTCAATTCACATCGTGTTGATAAAGATAATAAGTCAATTAAAACATCTAATTTACAAGCTGGTTCATCAAGATTATTTTTGTGTCGGTCAATAAATTCATTAATTAAATTGTTGCTGCTTGAACATAATATAGATAATTCAATATGGCAAGTTTATCCAATTAAAGTTGAAGAAAAATAAATTTAATATTTTTTTAATTGTTTATTATTGACTTCAATGATTATTAGATTTGTAATTATATAAATGATTTATTTAAAAAAAAAAAATATATATATAGATATATATATGTATGTGTGTTTATATGTAATGTTTAATCAAAAATATATGCACGAAAAACATTACTTATTCAAATAAAATGTTAACAGTAAATTAAAGTATTATATTAAAAGTTGTTTATCAGTTGAATTTTTTATTAATTATTTCAATAGTTAATTTATGATGCAAAAAAAAAAAAAATATATAATATACATTTTTAAAGAAATAAATATTAAAAAAAAGTTATTCTTCAAAGTTATTGTGGTATTTAATAATTAAAGTTTTGAGAAATGAAGAAGTTGGTGCGATTAATTATCTTGATTAATTTTTTTTTTTATATGCAATTTTTGTTTGATAATTAAATTCATTTGAATCAATTACCATATTTTTTAATAATCACAATTACTTGAACATTACTTTGAGTGATTATAAATTAAAAAAAAAAAAAACTTTATGAATACTGAAGATACTTTAATTGCCATATCAATTGTAATATAAAATAAATTTATTGAATATAAAAAAAAAATAAACATAAATCACTGATAATACCATAAATTGTTGATGGCTTTGGAAGATCTCTTCACCAGTGTAAACTCACGCTTTATATTTTTCTACTTCCAGATTTACCTGAAAAATAATTTATTCATTGATTGGGGAAAAAAAAAAAACAAGTAAAAAATTATTTTATTAATTGAACAGAAATGAAAAAGTTATGTCTCAGTACTTTACATACATTTATCATTGAACATGATTAACAGCAAGTATATGATCACCAACATTAAGTGTTTTACTACGATAAAAATCTTGTTGTGATTTATCATTTGTTGTATTATTATTATTATTACTATTGATAGCTGAATTGTTGTTTTTGTTAATATATCAACTTGTATTACAATCTAAATTTGGCATACTATCAAAACGATTTTATTGGTTGTTGTTGTTGATCAAATGAATATCTAGACATTCTCGTCTCTTTGCAGGTGTTGGACTTGTTCTTGATAATGGTGGCATCATTGTTTTTTTACTAGTTAAACATGAAAATGAATGTCTTTTTTTTGATGGTGTCTGTTTTCATAATCTATCATTATTAAATTTAATAAAGCAATAATCATATTGTTGTTGATCATGATGATGATGATAATATACTGCAATCGTAATCATCAATATCATAACCATAATTTATGAAGTTTTCATCAACAGCAGTAGTAGTAGTAGTATTGGCTATTTTAATCTATAAATAATATTATAAAATAAATTATTATTATATTTGAAAAATAAAATAAAAATAAAAATGACATTTACCTCTTTGTCCTAAATATTAATAGTACCATTGACCTTTGACATTCTTACTTCAATATTTTTTAATAAAAATGGTTTTTTTTTTAATGCATTGCTTCGCTTGCGGAATTTATCAGTAATTGCTGGATAATTGTTGTCATAATTATCTTCATCATCTTCATCATCGTCATTACCCTCATCATCAAAAATTTCAACTATAAATATACTATCCATTAGCAATATATTTTTCACTTCTAGCGAGATTCTTTTCAATTATTTCTTCAAGTAATGCATAACTATTTAATTTCACTGATCTTTTTGATTTTAAATTTTCTTTTTTTTCACGATATAAATGATTACTTGATTGATCAGCATTTAAGGATTTATCTTTATTATCATCATCATATTTTTCCAGTTTTTTATGCCCATGTTCTAATGATGACACCAGCTTTGAGTAACTATAAAAAAATATATTGAGAATATAAATTATTTATACAAGTAAATGGTAAAAGAAAATTTTAAAAATAAAACCTACATGGTTGGTTTAATTTGATTTAAAATCATTTTTCTTTGATCATGATACGGTGTAATTACACTGATACTTGGTGAATTTCCTTGCTCATATTTTTTTGAAAGATTATTGATTAAAAGATCAAGTAATTTGATGATAATCTTTGCTTCATTTATATTTGAAAATGAGGTAACACTTTGTGGTGACTCATGATGCAGTAATTTATATGAAACAATTGGAAGGGTTAAAACGTTTGCAGCATTTTTAATTGTTTGGCCACGAAGAAATTTTATCAATCATTCTGTATTGGACGTCCAACATTTGTATTGGATTTACTGAAGAGAATTTTTTAAAGTACTTTTGTGCACGTGAAAATAACGATAAATCCAAACCATAAGATTTCGCTCTTCCTTGAAACAAAAAAATAAATGAAATATTTATTAATAAATATTTTTTTTTAAAATTTATTATTAATAATCTAAATATACATACACGTGAAATAACTGTTGGTGGTAGTTGTTGTGGATCACCAACGAGAATCAATTTTTCCACCCCAAGTATCAGTGGAATTAAACTTTCAATTTCGACAAATTGTCCAGCTTCATCAATTATACAAACTGGTACTCGTAATTTATTACCATGAATATTTCCATTTGTGTTGTGAAAGATGAAGTTAATGTTGATGCAATTACATCTGCATTATTGAGAATATCTTCTTCCAAATTACCAAGGGTTACATTTGACGTCACAGATAAATGATATATTTTATGATGAAGCGCAAGATTTGATAAAGATACTCTGTGAACTCTTGGATCCATTTTTTCAAGTCTACTAACTCGTACAATATTTAATGAAATATCTTTCTTTTCAAGATCACTTGCTGCATCTAACAGTTAATCGTTAAATCTTAATGACATTTGGATCTGGATCATCAACTGTTTTAACAACATCAGCAACAATTTTTGTCATTCAATTTTTGTTCAAATGTCAATGGTAATATTGTACTGACATCTCCATTACACATACTGTAACCAGAAAAATTTGGCTCAATTATTGATAAGAATAATGATGAATCTGGTAATTCAACAAGAGCTCTTACCACTCTTAAATTTTGTTGAGTTAATTGTTGAATTTGAGCTTCATATAATGATCAATTATTATTATTATTTTGAACAACAGTTTCATTATTAATTGATTGTGAACCAAGTGACATAACATTATCAATTTTAAATTCCATTTGAGAATTTAATACTTGTGTTGGTGTCGTAGGATCATCTGTCGTTTCCATAGCTATATCTAATTTCTCCAACATTAGCAATTTCAGTATTATTTATTATAAATTCATCATTGGACTAATTGTTTGTGAAATATATTCAAGACGACCACGTTAATGGGTAATCTTCTTCCATCTTTTGATGTGCATGATTTACATTTTTTACAATGTTTATTTTCTTGTGATGACCATTTATCACAACGTTTACAATATTTATAACCATCTTGTTCTGATAATTTGATTAAATTTAATGGTAAATTTGTAAATATTCTAACTGGTGAACCAAATTTTCTTCCTTCATCATTATTTATAAACAATAGATGATTATCAGAGTCAACTTTATAATCAGCCATTTTAAGTGCTTTTGAACCACCATCAATACCTGAAGGATTTGCTTTCATTTTCATTGCTGGTTCCATAAAATATGGAAATATAAAATATTTTTAACGATGATTCATCATCAAGTTTGTTCCAGCTTTTATGGAGATCAGATATTGTCTTAATTGTTTGTGAAATATATTCAAGACGACCACGTTAATGTCCCAACAACATCACGTGGTTTAACATCTCTTCCAAGACCAGCATAATCAACTTCAAGTTGTGATTTTTTTGATCCAATTTACTATGAATAATGTCAGCATAAACAGTTTCAATAATAAGATCTTCTAAATCACGTACATTTTGAATATCAAACTTTTCTAATAATTCTGAATATGGTATACATTTTGATTTTTCAGCCAATGTTACAATTATCAAATGTTGAAGTTTTTTTTTGTTGTACAGGTGTTAGCTTTAAATAATTATCAATATTTTTTAAATAATCTTTGTATGTACCATATGCAAATAGATTAAGAGTATTCTAATATTTAGCATGTGGACTATTATCAAGTTCTTTGATATTTGGCATATCTAATAATTCACCAAATACATGAACACCTGGTGTTTCAATAACTTGTTTTATTCATCATTATCAATAACTTGTATGTTCCTTCAGGTGCTACAACAACAAATATAATTAATATAATTAACCAAATAATATTGTTTTTTTTAATTATAATAATTACCAGCTTGGAATCGACTCTTTAAAACATCAGGTGGCATAGCAACAATCCAATTTGTAATACCAGCACATCCACCAGCAAATATTGTTGGTATATCTTGAAATAAATTATGCAATGATTAATTAGTTAATTAATTAATTAATTGATAATTAAAATTATTCAATTATTTACCTCTTAATAATATTAGTCCAGTTCTTTTGTATATACTACGTATACCACCTTGTTTATACAATTTTTTTGCACAATCAACAGGTCCATTGTAAGTTGAGGTTCCTTGATTGTGTTGAACTTGTAATAAACGTTTGATTCTTTCACCAGGTGCCAATATACTGTTGTAAATATACCACTGAATGCACCAGCATTAAATAATTGTATCAGAACCAGGAATAAAATTATATTTTATTTTGACAGTTGTATATTAACACAACATAACCAACAAAATGATAAACAATATTTTTTTACACTAAATAAATTATAAATACGGAATGAAACTGAATTGAACCAGATGCTGCTGTCAAGTTTTGACAGGTGACGACATTTTTTTTCCTGTCATGTCTTCTTTCTTTTTTTTTTTAATTGCTCTTCTTTTCTTTTTAACCGAAGCTCACCGAATTTTAAAAGTGCACACCACGCATGCGCATTTATTCCCACTCTTGTTTTATGACAAATAGTGGGGATAGACCAGCTATGACGCGTGAACTAACATTGGTAAATTTCACTTTAGCAACTATAGTTCTTTTCTTTTTTTTTATTGATAAACATGTTACAATAGAGCGTGGCAAACATAAATATAGAGTTCCAGAGCACCGCGAGCCTTTTTTGTTATGTGGTGCGGGACACTACCACCAGTCGTTGATTTCAATACAACCAAGTTAATAGTAAATAGATCGTTAGCATGTACAGGATCATTACTTTGACAAATGCTACTTACAATCTCCCATAAACGTTCAAATGTAAAATTTTTGGCGGGTGTCAAGTGAGTATGCGCCTCAGAGTTCATAGAAGGGGTTTTGAAACTGAGAATAACTCGATCACGCGCATTATTTGAATAATTTCTGATCAGCTTGTGTACTTCTGCAAATGCTTCTTCAATCCATGTTTCAACTACAGTATTTTCCGGTATTTCTTTCTCTTTAAAATTTATCAAATGTTTATTTAAATTATATTTTGCCACAAATGTCTGTGTTTCATCAACAATATCTATACGCTGAAAATTATTATCACTACCACCACCTGTTTGTAAAATCTCACTTAAATGATGTTGTTGTAATGGCGATTGCATGATTCGATTTATTATATCCCTATCGATAAAATTATCGTCAACTTCAACATCATCCAAAAGAGGTTGTTGTTGTAAAACTTCAGATTCTTGTGGTACACGTAAATGTTGATCCAAATGCTCTTGTTGTAACCGCGGTTCTATAATATTGTTCGTTAAACTACCATCGACTAGACTATCAATAAAAAACTCACACTCTGCACTGTTATCAACTCCAACATCATCATCTAAAACACGCTTCATTTTTCAGCCACAACTTGAAAAAAAGATCTTCACACTGCAGTGGTCACAGCAAAACTGATTTTTTTTCTAAATTTACCTGTTTCGTAAAATATTTTACCCGACAAAATTGAAAATTTTTCTGGCCCTCTGGTGTGAAAAAATATATAACAAGAGAAATAACGAATTTTTTTTCTAAACAAAATTATATTTGATACCGGTAAAAAGAAAACGAAAATATGGTGTAACCTGAAAAATTTTTAACAATAACAAATATATCTGTAAAAAGAAGACAACAGGAAAAAGGTATACAAAATTTTTATTTATTTATTTATTTATTAATTTTTTTTTTTTATATTTTTTCAATACCTGTAAAAAAAGACATACAAACAATTTATTTATTTATTGTTTTATTATTATTATATTTTTTCTATACAATAATACCTGTAAAAAAGACATACAAACAATTTTATTTATTTACAAATGGGTTTATTATTATTATTTAATCTATCAATTGGGCACAGCGTTCACAATGACCAAATTCATTGACAATGGGTTCTCCACCACAGAGATCGCATTTTACGTGACTCAATGATTCTTCGAGCTCACGTATTTGATTTTGTAAACATTTTATTCTATCATCTACAAGTTGTTGTCGTTTTTCAAAAATTGGATTGGGTATTGGTGATGGATGTGGGTAATGCGGTTGTTCACCCATCTGCCATTTTTCATGACAGCCTTTACAAAATTGGTGATGGGGCGTTGCTGCTTTATTAGGACATTGATATCCCTCGCAGTCAACGCAGAAATCTGTAATATCTACAGACTCATTTTTTGGCTTTGACGACCCTGCTTTAGGTCGATATTGATGTTCTTCGTCATATTTTTCAGCAACATTATTATCATTCATAATAGTGGGAGGGTCTGAAGACGAAGACGATGACCCCGATGACGATGATGATGACGAAGACGTTGACGATTGGCTCAATATAACCACGTCATCTACCATACAAAAAATATATATGATTAATATTATTATCATTATTATATTTTAAAATTTTTTTATTTATTTATAAAATATTTACCTTCATCATCATCTACGGCTATCATTTTTTTTCCGTGTTTCCCGGATCGAATAGGTAATACTGGATCCTTTTTTTTTGTATTGTCATCTTTACTGTGTTCTGTAATAAAAAAATATATATGATTAATATTATTATCATTATTATATTTTAAAATTTTTTTATTTATTTATAAAATATTTACCTTCATCATCATCTACGGCTATTATTTTTTTTCCGTGTTTCCCGGATCGAATAGGTAATACTGGATCCTCTTTTTTTGTATTGTCATCTTTACTGTGTTCTGTAATAAAAAAATATATTTTATTATTATTATTACCATAAAATTTTTTCTATTTATTTATTTTATAAAATATTTACCTTCATCATCATCTACGGCTATTATTTTTTTTCCGTGTTTCCCGGATCGAATAGGTAATACTGTTCCCTGTTTTTCAGTATTGTCATCTTTACTGCGTTCTGTAATAAAAAGAATATTTTATTTTTATTATTATTATTGTTATTACTATTATTATTATTATTATTGTTATTACTATTATTATTATTATTATTATTTTTACTACAAATATTTACCTTTTTGTTTTTTCTGTCCATTTTCTTCAAGAGCACTTTGTACTAGATCTGTAACATAAAATTATTATTATCATTATTATTATTTTATAACATTCTATAACGCGTAAAAATATTATGAACAAAAAATATTTCACCTGCAAAAAACTTAACCAACTCCTCATCAATTGGTTCATTTTTTTTTATCTCCAACTGTGCATTGGCAAACATAGCCGCTGCTGTTTCATATTCTCGGCCTGTGTCAACCATGTCATTTTTTTCAAGAGGTACATTTTCCCGTTCAGGCTCATTAACCGGGATTTCATTGTTTATCACAATTTCGTCAACCGGCATTTCAATGTCTATAAAAAGTATTGAAAAATTATTTATGGAAAATTTATTTGTTGAAAAAAAGTATTAAAAATTTTTTTTATTGAAAATTTATTTGTTAAAAATTTATTTGTTGAAAAAAAAGTATTGAAAATTTTTTTTTTATTGAAAATTTATTTGTTAGAAAAGTATTAAAAATTTATTTTATTTATTTTTTAAAAAAAGTATTCAAAATTTATTTTATTTATTTTTTTAAAAAAGTATTCAAAATTTATTTTATTTATTAGTTAAGAAAAAAGTATCATTGAAAATTTATTTACCTAAAAACATCATATCATCCTCATCAGCCTTCTCAAAATCCTTCAACAGATCTTCTTCACACTGTGTTGAACTTTTTTCACTTGTTTGAGCACGTTTGTCATTAACTCTTTGTATGATTTTTTTAAACTGCACTTCTAATTCCGGATACTCTTCTATATAGCGTATATCTGTCGGGTTACCGAGTAATTTATATCGAATAAAATCATGAAGTTCTCTATCTTTTTTGGGGAAATCTTTGAAAAACCCGGAGACCCAATATCTGCGCGCAATTACAGTGCACTTTAAATTTTTTAGTTCACTCAACAGTTCAGGATATTTATAAATTTCATGTACCCATTTTTTACCATGGATATCTCCTACTTTTTTTTTTTACAACTAAGGTCAACTTCGTTGGTTTCAAGTGCGCGTTTCATTTTTTATTTTAGTTAAGATGTGAATAAGTAGACCCGGAAAACACAACTGACACTTGTCGTGAAAATTTTCAGGGATGATAGTCAAAATAATTTTAGTCAGGCCCATTTTCCCACCACCATAAATACTTATCATTTCTAATTGGTCCATTTTTGCTAAGATGTTGTCAATAGAAAATCAGAAAATCAAAAAAAAAAATAACAGGTGTATCTTCAAATTTTTAGAAATTTGTCGGTAAAACTTACTTAAATACAAAAAAATAACCCACTGTTTTTATGACTCTTTTCCACGTACAAAAATCTGAAAATACCCATCGCAAGTCGCTCGTAAAATTAGATAATAAACAGCAGGAACATTTAGAAAAAGTCTATCGAAAAAAAATTAACCCTCGGCATGGAAATCTGAAAAACATGCAACTCGTTAAAAAATAAAATAACAAAAGAAACATTTCAAACTACAGAAAAATTTATGTCGTTCGTAAACTAAATTAACAGCGGGATGATTTTTTCTATTCTACCCTTATACGATTTGAACACGAAACTAAAAACTATATTGAAAAAACTCCTTTATTCTTATATTTTCCGAAAACTATACTAAAAATATATTAAAAAAAACTACTTTTATCTATGTTTTCTTAAAACTCTATTCTTTTTTTTCCCTACTATAAAACTCAACACATGTATTTCAAAACTAAAACCGGAAAATACTCTACTGAAAATTCTATACTAAAAATACTAACCCAAAAAACTATACTAAAAAAAACAACTGAAAACTCTATGCTAAAAAAACTATCTACTGTAATGAACCTATCGTGGATTCGTGATACTTTACGATAGGCTCAAATACCAAAATGTTAAAACTGGTTGCCGGCTCAGTTCTGGCAGGTGGTGCAGGGTTCTCCACTTAAAAAGACAAATCAATCAAAATTACAGTTTAAATTTATTAATGACAGTAGATTAATCAGAACCCTCGGTGACAAAAAATGACCAGTCCAGTACGTCAAATTATACAATTTAATTATTCAATTTTATTACGCAATTATAACATTCAATTATCCAAGTTAACAACCCAATTCAATTATTCAAATTACAATATTTAATTATCCCAATAATAGTTAATTTATCTCGATGCTTTTACTTGGTCTTTGTGAATCCCCGCGATGTCCGCGCCCAAGATCCCTGTATACCTGTGAGTCCCCGCAATATACGCGCCCAAGATCTCACTCCTAATCTGGTTAATTCTGGTCCCTTAATTACTCATACTCCGTTTCCAGTAGTAATTGCAATAAGTTGTAGACAGTCCGTTACCGGATCTATTTGTAGTCCGTTGCCAGTACTACCATTCACTCTAATTGTAGTCCGTTGCCAGTACTACCACTCTCTCTCTCTCTCATACATGCATTCAAATTGGAACAATTTAGTGGGGGGTAAGTAATCCACGAGTGAATACTGGGCTTACCACTAATTGCCGTTCTGGGGGTTCTCAATGTATGCCGCCGTTTCCAGTCGAATATGAGCAAAAAACCAGAGCATTTAATCCATTCAAAAAAAGCCAACGTTTACTCGTCGCACGCTGCCAGTTCAGCGCGACGGGTGTACTGGGCGGCTATGAAAAAGCCAAACGGTGCGTAGCCCCCTGGCGTCGGACATCTGAACTATTATTTTTTTGTACAATAAAATTTTACATGTATATACTTTTTTTCATTATTATACTAATTTATATTTTATTATCTTGTGACACCGTCACACTACCTGTACGATTTCCTTATTCTATGCCTATACTACGCTTACCTATGCTCTATTCTTATTCTATTTCTATACTACGCTTGGCCTATGCTCTATATATTTCACCGTTGCCCCTTGACGTCACCCATGCATTTTTACTACGCGCCCTTATTCATGCAACCTATTCCTATACCATACACACAAACCTCTCACTCACACACATACCTCTCACTCACTCCTATGCTATTTCATTTTTACCCTACACTATAGGCCCATGCACCCTGTACTATAGGCTCATGCACAACACACACGAGGGGGGAAGGAGGGAACCGCATTCCACAAAGTCGCCCAGAAGAGCCACCTTCTACTTTTGTAATAACCAATCGTACATGATGTAGTATTATCAATTACCATAGAATTACTTCAAATAAAAATAATTTATAAGACAAAAGTTAACTTGTTTTTTATGTATTTCTAATATCGTCAGAAATTTTGTAGAAATTTTTTATTAACATTTGTTTCGAAAAATCGGATGTATGAAAATCAAGACTATGTTTTCCTGTAGTCTTATGCATATACAATATTGTTGCATGATTGTATATGTCAACAGAAATATTTTCCAGACTCTCTATGCAGGTTTTTCCACGGTAATTCATTCACAATTTCATTCATCGACAGTTCATGTAGTTCTATTTCACCAGACCCTATGATTAAATACAACAGATATAATTTTGTATGAATAACTTCTTATGGAGAATATTCTAATGTCTTCACACTTATTCGATTTATATTTTTTTTTTAAATCGTCTGTGCTTCTACTAGCTGTGTACCAAAATAATATAAATTCTAGTTAATCCAAAAAATATTTCCATTTTATATACTGCAAATGAAATTTTTCTTGAAGTATTATCACAAATAAGAATATGAATTCGATAATCTTCCCACGATCCAACACGTAGGTTTTTCGTCTCAGATTTGTAGAGTGCAACTGAATGTGATAGAAGAAGATTACTAGTTGACTCCATCGTTAACTTTCAATTTTACCTGTTATTACATCGACTTTTATACAATTAGTTATTGAATAGTGAAAAAATTAATAAGTAGAGGGATAAGATAAGAGGGGACAGACTTCACATCTATATGACACATTTTTTTTCTAAAAAAGATAAAATTTTTTTTATAATAATTACAATCGGTGGAAATGAAATAATTAGTTGTTATTCAACGATTCTCACATGTGCTCACGTCAGAGTTAATTCACATATATAGGAACTGAGATTATGGTACTTATAAAAATTTAAAAAACATATTCAAGTTTAAAAAAAAAAATGCAACGCTTCGAGATTGAAGTTTCTTGATACCTTACCGTGATGTTTATAATAACCACAATAATTCGGCCAGAATTTTTTTTTTTTTTTTAGAATTTTTAATAAAAATAGTCTGACAGATTCTGGCAGATTCTTACAGATTATGTCAGATTCTATCAGATTCTTACAGATTTAGTCCGGTTTTTGGAACAACTGTCAGATTCTTGCAGATTCTGTCGGATTCTTGCCGATTCTGTCAGATTCTTACAGATTTAGACCGGTTTTTGGAACAACTGCCGGATTCTGCCAGTTTTTTTCACCAAGGTAACCAAAACTTTGCAATCTTCTATAGAACCACTCAAGTGTTGAATTACCTAAACTTTAATAATCTATTAAAATTGTTCTAAATTGTTCTAATTCAGCTGGTAATATATGTGTAAGATTCTCAAGGTTCGATATAAAAAATTTTTCCCTCAACATGTTATCAATTTTATAATTGTATAATGCAGATGCTCCATCACTCCGTAATAATTACAGCAATTTACTCTAATAATTACAGCTGTTATTACAAAATATTTTTTCAAAAAATTTGTGTGTTAGCAATACGCGTAAAGTAAAACTTCTTTTTCAAACTGTCAATTTATTTGTAACAATTTTAATAATTTTCACAATCAATTGATTAATCATGATAATAATGATATTAATAATAATATTGATTATGTTCAAAATATAAATGATGATATCAATATGATATTTATAATACTAACATCAATCATATTGATAATATTATCAATATTATATCGTTTTTAATATTATTATTATTTATAAAATTATTGTTATTATTATTATTCATACTATAAATAAATATAAATGATAATAATAACAACAATAATTTCAATAATATTATCATTTATTAACAATATTATCGATATTAATAATAATATCTATAATAATAATATTCGAAATATAAATACTAATGATTATTAATATTATATCGGTATTAATAATATTAACATCACTGATATTATTATTATTAAATGATTATATTTTCGTTATTATCATTATTAATATAATTAATACCATCGATATTATTATTATCGATGATATTATTGAAAGTATTATTATTCATACTATGAATCAATGAATATATATTTATAATATTATTATTATTAACAATTATTTCAATAATATTATACTAAATAATCATGTCAATAATACATTTATGATAATAATATTCGAAATATGAATACTAATAATTATTAATATTTATATTTGAATATTATTGTCAGTATTGATATTATTATTATCGATGATATTATTGGAATTATTGTTGTTATTTTTATTTATACTATAGTTATATATATCAATAATATTATGAAGAATAATAAAATCATTATAATATTAGTAATAATATCAATGGTATTCATCATATTCATAATAATAATATCGATGATATTAATATGCTAATTACAATTTTTAATTGAGTATATTCATTTATAATTTTTTTATTCATTATTTTCATAAACGCTGCGAACTGATCAGCTACATTATGGCAACGCACACACACACACACACACACACACACACACACACACACACACACACACACACACACACACACACACATTCTGAGCATATCTCCTTTCTCGCTCGTAGCCACTCACTTACTCACTCTCATTAGTTCGCTTGTTCCTAGCGTTGGCTCACCTGACCGTTGGCTTGCTCCGAGCGTTACATGGCCGACACACTGTTTTTTTTTACTACCCTGCGAAAAGAAGTTTCACTTCAATTATGGAACATGCCAGAAAAATAGTATTAATTTCTAAGGACTCAATTAATAAATTAAATACAAACAACGACGTAGGTACTGTTCAAACATCCGGAGATATGACATCACGTCTTGATAATCAACTACATAATATTTCATATTTAAATAAAAATGACGGAGAAAAGTAGAATGAGTATTAAGAAGGTTTAAGACGATTTTTATTTTTCAATAATGATAATAATAATAATAATGAGTACAGAAATTTAAGTAATGATAATGACACATATTATCCGGAAGACTTGATTATAAATGCAGTTCCAAAACTTTTTTTAAAAAAAGCACAAGGTTTAATAAATCACATATCCAGACCAGATAATGGAAATCGATTGAAATGGAATGATAAAGGATTGGTTAGTATAGACGGTAAAATCATTCATGGCATTAATAATGGTAAGCAATTTGTCATTATGATGGTGATCAATTGGTCATGAGCAGTTTGCACGATTTTTAAAAGATATTCATGTGCCTAGAGATTTTGTTAGCAATATTAGTTTCTGGGAACAAAGCGAGAACGATGATGATGAAGAAAAAGTAATTACACTAAAATTAAGACCACCACCAAGAAGATTGATCCGAAGAGAATTGTCTTATTCTGATGAAGAAATATCTAGTGTACGTAAAGTTGAAAAACCTCTACAAAAAACTGTAAAAGCAGCTACATCAATTTTGCGACCATCAACAAGGTCATCACAATAGTTAAGCATAAAAAAATAAATTTACCAAACATCTATTACAACCCTACAAATCCACTATCATTCTTGGGTGCACGAAGTATATTTAAAAAATACCCAAAGTCAAAAAAAAAATTAAAAATGGAGTCGAGGTAACAATCCGTGGCTATATCATTAACGTGCCGAAGCAAGCTGTCGTTTTATTAGAAATATAGCATGCGTTAATGGACCTAGACGAGTAAGTCCACAACTTATACCTATAGAAGGTGATCCACATTGTCTACTTACAGATTTTCGTGCTTCATATCGCATTCCATCTACTTCAAGATAAGAAGACCATAAATTTTATGCTGAATTTTATATTGATCATGAAATAGAAGAATATTCTCATCCTCAAATTGAAAGAACAATGTGTTGAAATATCTACTAAAGTCAACTGAGAGAGGAGAGAGGTAAGAAGATAAGGACATTATTATGATAAATATACGGAAAGGATACTGTAAATGGACAGAGAAAAGAAGGAAAAATTATTCAAAAAATATTGGAGAGTGGTTACAACAGATTGTAACAATATAGGTATAAGGACTGGTTAATGGAAAAAAAATCATTGGAGGAAGAATAATGTGAGTGCTAAAGATAAAGAATGTTGGGCCAGAATAATATGTGGGAATGTAGGCAGAGCTTACAAAAAAAAAAAATATAAGATTCGAAAGAGGATAATAGTTTTTCTGACAATGAGAGTGTCGTGGTATCGAGATAAACATAAAAATAGACACAAAATTCAAAAAAATAAAGGAAGACAATCTAATAAGTGAAATTATTAAATTACTAGGAGGAAAAATCCAGTATGAAAGGTGTAAATGAGTGAGGAAATTTGAGATAGAATGTCAAAAAGAAACGAGGGAATAAAATGAGAACTATTAAAAAGAAGAACTTTACGATGTTTTTTTAATCGTCCCGAGTGGAAATTTCAGTCCGATTCGGATCCAGGTCGGATCCGGTTTACCTGGTTACATATCCGAATCGGATCAGGCTGGCCGGATCCGATTCGGACTGAAAATGTAACGCCAGCTAGGCTCCGGACTGGATCCGTTGAACCGGATCCGGTTACAATAAGGACACCGTGGCTAAATCGGATACCAAATTATGTATCCGAAATTACATTTAAATTGGATCCGATTTTACATCCAAAACGGATCCGTCCAGAAGAAAAGCAAAAACAATAGGAAATTAAAATTCCCTGAAAAAAAAGTAAAAGTGAAGGAGTGGAGGTAACGAAATACGTTTGAGTGCATATACACACAACCGTATATGATTGGTGGAAAACAGGACCGCCTACGCAACAAAAAGTGAAGAGTGACGCATTTCTTGTTTGTAGTTTTTTCGTTCCAACTTCCTTAAACTTTTATGTTATTTATACTGCTGTTTGTTTCTATGTAGTCCAGTGCATAACAAATATTCATTCTTTATATTAGTTTTTTTTCATCACTGATGATTATAATATTATTTATATTGCTTCTTGTTTTTATGTAATACAGTGTATAACAAATATTTATTCTCCATATTATATTTGTTTTTCGCAGAAAAAATCATAATAACCGAATAATCCGAGCATGAATAATTTCTATAAAAAAAAATTTATATAAGTAAATGAAAGTAATAAATATATTATTTATATTGTAAATGAAATTACTAAAAAATAAATTGTTGACCCAGAGAAGGCGAGACGAGACGAGAGGTAGCTGACGAGAGACAAGAATATTCAAGACGAGAGACGAAACGCGACGAGAGACGGATCTCATAAAGTCGAGACGAAATGAGAAAGAGCTGACTCTCGTCTCGTCTCGTCTCGCGGCATCAATATAAACTAACAAATTCTGACAAGACATATTGTTGAATAAATAAATAAACAAGGGACCTTAAAATTTTAACGAATATCGTAAAGTCTACTAATGAAGCGTCATCGATTAAAACCTTGACAAAATCGATCGGTCAATGGTTATAATTAAGCTCTGTGAGAAAATCGAAATATTAAATCTAACAAGACCCACAAATAAAAAAAATATATATTGGGTTGTTTTTGGAAAAAGAAATAAACATTAATTTCTTTTAACATATTGTTGAATTTGAAAATAAATAGCGCTGCAATCACTTCTTATCGAAGTCATAGTATCCATTCTCGTGTAGTTGTGTTGGTGTACAGTTTAGATGCAGATTCTATGCGTGTATGTTGACATCAAACATTTATTTCACGTATTATCATAATTATTGAAGTGAAACTTCTTTTTGGAGGGTAGTTGAAAAAAAAATTCGTCACGAAAATCAGAGACGGGAATCGGGGACGGAAGTAGCATAAGCAACGCCACATGAAACGTTGCATGCAACACAGTATAGTATAGTTTGAGAGAAAGAACAAAAAAAAGCATGCGCATAACTGGAAAAAAAACTCCAAAAAGAAATTTGAAATAAATAAATTTAATATGATTCAAATAAAATAAGTATTGAAAGTTCAAAATATGTAGTGAAAATAAATTAATAAAATAAAAAAATAATAATAAAATAAATTATTAAACTTGATTCAATAAAGAATAAAGCAGTACAAGTCAAATCGTAAAAAACAAAAAATTAATTCAATTAATAATCAATATATAAAATCAAATTAAATTAAATTGAAATCAATAATCAATGACAACTGACAGGCAATGAAAAACACAATTTAAAAAAAAAACCGTACTTATTAATTATTACTTTCTAGGTAAAAAATATTCAAAGTTTTCAATGTTTTCTTAATCTTTATTAATCGAGTATTACCTATATATTGTTTTTATATTTATCATGTGACAGCAGAATAACAACACTGAACAACACGAAATAAATAAAAAAAAGTTCAAAAACACACAGCCACATATAAATAGCATACACATACATAAACTATTCACCATACTATTCATTTTGTCTATCCAATAGCACTAGATTAAGGGCCCTGTATTATCGATGATTTAAGATTTACACATTATTTTGGAAATTCACACACTGTTTCAGTCTCAAAGAACGTGTGTATTTCTTGATCGACACACTGATTCCTACTATGTCAGAACCGTCATCTTTATGAACTGAAATCGATGCGGATGGGGGGTATTTTTTCTTAATAGTGTAACCAAAAAAATTACAGGGAAATCCTGATGCTCTATTAGCTTCAAAATCTTCACCTGTTTCAAGTACTGAACGTTCATAGCAATATCGTTCTAGACAACGATAATTTATAACAAAAAAATATATGAAAATACAAAGATTTATACTCATTTTTCATTATTGTATAATTTAAAATAATATAAAAAAATTACATATCACAAAGAATATCTCGAATTCCTAACATAATTACCGCATTATTTTAATATATAAATTTTACTAGTTAATGAAATGAACAATATTATGAATACTGATTGTAATATGAATCAACAATACCAATAGAAAAATCAATGAAAGAAACTTATAGTTTTATCACCGCAATCACTCCAAAAGAAGTTTCAATTCCCCCGCGCGTACTCGCAACACGCATAATTTTTTACTATTCATTTTATTCTTCTTATTATTTTTATTTTTATTATTATCAAATGCTATTTCAATAGTATGGTCCAAAGTAACTTACTTGCCTAGGTTGGAAAAATTATCGTCACAATAGTTTCCATAGTTGTTATTAAATTCTAAAAATTGAATATTGCAAATAAAAAAATAATTCGTTAAAATAAAAATATCAATTCTCGATCAGAATATCATAAAGAAAGCATTTTAATTCAAAAATAAAACGACAAATGATACATTTAAAATGTATTTCCACAACTAGTATATGTTTTTGGACAATATTTGCTTGCAATTGACGCATAAGGTACATCGCTGCCAACGAGCACAGGCTCGGTACTGCTCAGTTTATTCCATACATGAATGGCGAAAGATTTTTGTACTTTTTCCATGGTTAAATTTTTTTTTTTTTTATCGAAATACTGCTTCCACTTTTTGTAGTGTATCGGGTAAAATGCGGATGGTGGAGACACGGTAAATCCGTGACATCTTGCTGTTGACATATCCCGAGCCTGAAACAAAATTGCACGGAAAAAAATAATCAATAGTTTTACATTTTTGATGTGCAACGTAAGGATAAAAGGTAAATTTTACCCATAGAAATCGTGAAACGAGAAACACACTTTTATTGGGAGTAGATTCATGATTCCTATGAGTAAATTTCACGCTTTTTAAGTGTAAAATTCACTCGTTCATCGAAAAAAAATGAGACCAGCGTATAACGAATCAATCAGGTAAAGTTTACTCACAAAAAAAGGAAACCACTTTTATCGAGTAACGTATACATTTTTTAGGGGTACACTTTATCTGATTAATTTGTTATATAATTTCGTATTAGGTAGAATTAGGTAGCGTTTAAGGAATAGGGGATTGAGTCTTAGTCGTTGCCAGAATTCTGACAAAAAAGAATAAAAAAGATGAGACAGTTGCTGAAGCAACTGTGCCTGCCCTGCGGGGGGAATTTTAATTTCTTTTTTTATATATTAAAATTCGTGACTACAAATTTATTTCATTCTCCATCGTTACAATGATTACTGTTACAATTAAAATTTATTTAATTTTTTGACACTTTGTTTGTAAAAGACGCTATTACGCACCAATTATAGTACGTGAAGAAATAAGTATTATATCTTTTACGCACGATTTTTTAACAAGAAATCGTGCGTAAAAGTATCTCCTTACGCTCTATATTGGGGCAAAATGAAGTCTATATTACAAACCTCGTGTCAAAAAGTATTGTATATAACTGGGACATGAAGAAGGTGATCCTCCACGACTAGTTATATAATATACCATTCATTCATTTTGCTTGTTCCTTCTAATGGGTCATCTTCATGTCCGGAATCGCTTTCTTCAAACTTTTCAAATTCCCTGTTTTTACTCATTTTGTTGTAGCATGATTTTAGACTATCAATGTCAAATATTTATTTATGAAATGGTCGAATTCGATTTTATTTATTTGATTTACTTTTTTCCCTCGGTTAAGGGAGAACGGCCCCCATTGAAGGAAATTATAAACTTCTTTTTTTATTGTGTTTTTAAATAGTTAAAATTATGATGAATCTATTAAAACAAATCTCTACGTTTCTTACAGACTTAGTTTAAGAGTCATAATGTTTATAAAAAAAAAAATTTAACATGGGCTCTTATGGAGTAATGAAAAAATGACCCTCCAAAACAGTAGTTATTGCAAAAAAAAGTATAGACCGGAATTATTTTGTATAGTGTTTTTTTGTGAATATAAGTAAATGAAATTATTTAGAACAGATTGACAGTTTTAGTTTTGTCAGTTACTATCTTATTGTTTATAAAAAATAGCAATGAAAAAAAAAAACGCTAATTTTATCATTTTTTTTTTCTTGTCAACAAAAATATGGCAACTACGCATTGGATTCGTGTTATAAATTTGATGGTATATTATCGACTGCGTCTCTAAAACGCGTGTCTACTTAGATCAAGCGTTGCCAAATCTCTCTTGTTGTGTAGGTGTGAATTTTTTTTTAATTGTGTGGGTAAAAAAAATCAAAAGTTTTCACGTCAGCGACTGGTTTTGGTACAGGCAAAAAATAGAGCTCAGGGACAAAACTTTTGGTTGATATGATACGTACCGTTCTCCCTTAAATCAGGATTTGAAGTTTTAGTTGTTGTTGAAGTCATATTATATTTTTTTTTTTGCCAAAATAATTTTACCTGCAAATGAATTAATTGGTAGATGTATGATTTCTTGTATTTTTTTAAACTCGAAATTAATTTTTGGTATATTTTCATTTTCCTCATCGTCTTCAAATTTTATATAAGCTTCTACTGGTATCATTATTTCTTTATTATTTATTAATGAGTATTGTTTATTAACTTTTCTCACTGATTCTCCAGTGATCGTATATATTTTGTTTAACTTGAATGTTTAATAATTTATCATGTAAGTAATTTTTTTTTTGAAACCTTTTTGTTTTATACACATATTATTGATAACGGTACCTCAATCAATCGTCGATATTTATTCGCAGCTTTTTCAAAAAAAATACATCTTATTTTGTCATTTTCATCAGATATATCCATCGTAAATTTTTTACCAGTTCCTCGTTCGTTTTTCCATTCCTTTATTTTACTTTTATGTATAATTCGTGCCTGAATTGTATCACTGTATTGAATTTTTAATTTAATTTTTTATGTAAATTCTATTTATTTCTAATGAATGATATTTTCTATATTGATCGTACTTTTTTCATATTCAGTAATTTTTCCTTGATATTTTCCCATAATTTCCTATAATTATCGTATTTTTCTTTATTTTCAGGATTTTTTCTTTATATTTACTGAGATTTTTCCATATTTATCGTTTTTATCTTTATATTCAGTGATTTTTCTATATTTTCCATTATATTTACTGATATTTTTCATATTTATCTTATTGCGATTAGGGATTCAGAAAATTTTTTAGTGGAGGATGCCTTCAAATTTACTGATATTTTTTCATGATTATCGTATTTTTCTTTATATTCAGTGATTTTTCCTTCATGTTTACTGTTATTTTCTATATTTATCGTACTTTTTTTTATATTCAGTACTTTTTCCTTGATATTTTCCTATAACTTTATATATTTTCCTTTATATTCACAGATATCTTCCTGATATTTTCCTATAATTATCGTATTTTTCTTTATATTCAGTGATTATTCCTCTATATTTACTGATATTTTCCATATTTATTGTATTGAGATTAAGGGACTTAGAAAATTTTTTAGGGGGGGGGGGTGTCTACCATGGTTGGGGGGGTGCAGAAGAAAAGCGAAAACAATAGGAAATCAAAATTCCCTAAAAAATCAGAAATATAATGTTCTATTCTTGATTATAGATTTTGCATTTTTAACATCAAAAATTGGGAATTTCTGTCTTTTTTATTTTTATAATCAAATTTAAAACATTTTTTTCTTCGGAAAATTTTTCACTAGATATTGTAACATGTGAAAATATGTCAATACGGCCCTGACTGCAATATAACATACGGTTGGATAGATGGCGGGACACATTGTCCTGAGAGCCGGTGAGGTGCGAGATGTAATAATCTTCGTTCAATGCTGTTCGTAATCATTGGAAATTTGGTCTATCATGATGTCCAGTCGTGAGCCATGTCAAGATGTAGGAAGAGCTCCATCTTTATTCGCTAAGGTATCTATTTCTCTAAGAGCCGAAATCAATATCAAGATTCGGGAGTGGACCCTGGGTCTTCTGAAATAAGTTACCCGGGTAGGAATTGCCAAGACTCACAACACGGCCAAGTCTTGTCCAATAATGGCATCCAATGCTTGGCAGCCAATCGTGCGCCATCCATGGGCTAAGGCTTGGCTGACTCATGGCTGGTTATTTGCTTACCAAGGCTTGTATTCCAATGCTTGGCCGACTATTGGTTGAAGAAGAGGTGGCCAGCTCTTATCAAGCCATTTATCGGCCGAGTCTTGGTAAATTATTGGGTGGCCAAGACTCGAAACAGATGATTAAGCCAAGGCTTGGCTCATTAAGGGCTGGCCAGCCATTGATCAACCATTTATCGGCCAAGTCTTGGTTAATTATTGGGTGGCCAAGACTCGAAACAGATGATTAAGCCAAGGCTTGGCTCATTAAGGGCTGGCCAGCCAATGATCAACCATTCATCGGCCAAGTCTTGGTTAATTATTGGGCGGCCAAGACTGGGAATATACATTAAGCCAAGAGTTGGCACATTAAAAATTGGTGAACTTGACTTACCATTTGTCGGCCGAGTGTCGATTGTTCTTTGGGTCACCCAAAATTAATTATTTTATATTCTTTCGACATATGTGAATATATATTAAGAGTCGCTGTTATGTATTTAATATTGACAATTGTTTATTCAATTATATATATATGTGTATAACAGCTGCTCATTTTTTTCTTACATAACGAAAATTTCAAGAAAAAATTTTTTTTTTTATAAATTATTAAAATATATTCCGGGGTTAATGAAACAAATAAAATTTATATATCGGCCGACTGTCGGTTGATTATTGGATTGCCATTATTATAATGTAAATTCAAGTAGAACAAATTTTCCTCATCTCTAATTGTTGCTGCTATAGTTAAGTAAGTAAGGCTCTGGAGTTTCAACTAGAAGATCCCGTGTTCAAGACCTGGTAATGTCAAGTATTTATGGTGTAGTTTTTTCAGTCAAATAAATTAGTAATTTTATAAATAAAAAAATTAAATTGTTTAAACAATTAAAAAAATTTTTTTTTTATAAAATTATTAAATTTTTGAAAGTCTTGGCCGAGTATTGGCAGCCAATGCTTGGCCCAGTATTGGTGTAAGCTTAAATTAGTGTCAATCCCCAAGCCTGGTGCAAGCACTGACCAAGACTGGCAGCCAAGACTTGGCAACATTTTGCCAGGCTTGGCCCAAAGCTTGGCCATGTTGTTTTCTCCTTCACGGGTAGAGGTCTAGCGCTGAGAGGCTGGAAGATCGGGTGTAATAGGGGCTCAAACGAAAAAGTAGGGGATGGAAAAATGGGCTGGAGGTCTAATTGCCTATGCCGGAGCAGAGGTGTCCGCTCCCTAGAATATATCCAAAAAGGTCCAAGTCTTACGAGAGCAAAATCAGTATGAGCTGCTCTGGCCCAGACAGCTGTTTATATAGGTCAAAATTATCGTTTTTTTACTCCCTTCCTACTATTACAGAATGAATAATGGCTTTTGCGCTAATTTTTCCACTCGTTTCATCTGACTTATAAGGAGTGCAGGCTCATCACAAATGAAAACCAATACAAACCCCTTTTGGCGTCGGCCAATCAGAAAATAGTTCTATAGATTGACTATACCCATGGGTCTTCACTTATAATGCCATCTATTAGAATATCTATAATCTATATGCTATTCTTTTTTTGCTGGAGAAAGTTTAAAAAATTACAAATTTCAATTTCGTTGAAACAGAAGTTATCTTTTGATAAGTCCCCAGCAGTAACCATTGTCTTCAATCACTAGTTTCATAGAACAACGTAACCATCCAGCTATGATTTTAATCTATTGCTTCTTCGCTAAGTATCCTCTATCTATTCACAGCAGGCCCTACGTTAGTAGCCATTTTGTAACCGATTTTCTGAAATGCACGGCGAAAACTATCGGCAGCGTACTGTTAAATGAATACTAACTTGGAACAAACCAGTTTAGAGACGTTTTTTCAACCTGCCGCCGTCCCATCTAGGCCGTTTGCTTCTGCTTCCTCTTCGAGCACCTACAAGCTAATCAAACGCGGGCCCATACGCGAATACCCATCAACTACCTCAAAAACTACCACTATTATTTTATTGTTTATTATTATTTTTTTATTTATTATTATTATTATTATGTTACGTCTTGGTATAATTTAGAATTAAAAATCAATCATAAATAATAATCTAATAGATTCAACGCATGTAATATGCCGAGCAAGCTATAAAATTTTTCTTTCATCCCTACTTTAAGATATAATTTTATGGGAATATTTTAATTTTAATTTTCAAGAAGCGTCACTCTCGTGATAACTTTTATTCGGCCAACATCTAATTAAATTTAAAATCATTCTAATTTTATTTGAATCAAATACTTAATAGAATTTCACAAATTTATAATAAAAATTGTTGATCATTTTAATCTATAAAAATATAAATAAAATAATTTCAATTCTTTTAAAAAAATTTATAACAAATAAATAATATTACCAGTGTATCGGAACTTGAATAATTACTGTGACAATTTATTATTCCTACAAATTTTACCCTTCCTAAATCCTAACATTGACTGTGAATTTCTCTGGGGTGTTGTTTTTCTGTGCTGCAAGTTTTGTGTTACCAATTGGATTATCTTGAATTATCAACATCATCAGGCGACCATCGGGATTGACACGCTCTCTTCAATAAAATTTTGGATAAACCACAACATCAAGGTAGAATCTACATAATCACACATTCCCTCCTAACCCGTTACCCAGTAGGGAATAACAAAACAAGAGGATCATAAAAAAATACGTTAAATATCCGGCTCATTAATTTGTATTATTGCTAAATTATTATTCTATTATTATTGTTGTTTAACATTCTTTTTTTTTTTTTTGTTATTTCATAAATAATACAAATTAATTAGCCTGGTACGTAACAATTATTATTCTTATTATTATTATTTATTATTATTTTATTAAAGATCTAATATATAAAAATGTCGTGTCACGGTGTTTGTCTCCAAACTCCTCCGGGACCGACTTCCTTTAAATTTTGTACGGATGTTCCTTGGGTCAGAAAAAAAAAAAGTTTTCTATTCATTAACCCCCGAACTTATGAGGGTGGTTCTCCTCATGTGTAAATAACTTTGTATATGTATTATATGTGTATAATATAATACATACATGTCTATAATATAGTACATGTATATTAAACCTGTTCAAAAATAAAAATATTTTTTTTTTTTGCTCCTAAGGTCTCAAAAGTTGCGTACCGACCTCAGAAACTTGGAAAAAAATTTTTGTCTTTTTACGATTTTTTTTGAGACAACGAATCGATTATTAATTTTTCCATTTGATTAACATGGGATATGGCTGAATATTCACGCAGATTGATGTAGTGTCACCAATTTTTAAGGTACAAATTTGATCAAGGACGTTTTTTGAAGTTCGTTTAATGCTTTACAAGATTTTGTATATCATTTTTTTTTTGAGCGTTTTTTTATCATTTAAATTCAATTTATTAAAAAATAATGAAAATATCTAATTATTCAATAGAAAAACATTAAATTTATTATTTTGTTTCTGAAAGGTATAGTATTTTTACAGGTATATTATAAATAAGTAACAAGAACTATATGTTATGAAATTTTTTCAAAGAATATTTGTATCAACAATATAAATCATATATTTCAATTCGATTAAAAAAAAAAAAAAAAGAACAAAAAAATTATTTCTAGATAAACCACCATTCATCGGATATATCTAAAGCTGATATAATATTTTGATCACAATAAGGTAATTTTTTACTATGATTCTGAATAACTTAAGTAATAAATACTGCATTTGTTCTTCATCATGCGTCAAGCATTGATTTAAATTTTCTACAAGAGAAACACCTCGTTCAGTTATATCATTTACTACTTTTAAATCAATAAATACTTTTTTAGCAATTTCATATTCATCATTGTTTTGCCAGTGACTTGGATCAGTGTGTATAAAATTATATGATAAATTGTATTGCTCAAATAACATTAAAGATCTTTTTGACTAAGATCTTTATCGAGTAATGTTTTTATTTGGTTTTATTCCAATTATGAAGCGCTTGCTATATGAAGAAAAATTATCTCGTTCACCCATTGCTTTGACTATTTTTTCTTTACATCACATGTTACTGTTTCATCAAATAAAACCAACTCAATCAGTTCTTCAGAACAATACCACATATGATTCGATAATTTCAAACTTGCTGCTTCAGAAATAGTTCGATTACTTTTTTCATATTAAATTAAACTTGTAAGCAATGTTGAGTCATTATTTGCTGCGTTTATAGCCAAAAGTGCATTAAACCAGGCCTTTAAACAAAATTTAATAATAAAAATACAAATTTCTCGAAGAGCTTTCAAATCAGTTGTTCCGAGATTTAATTGTTTACGAAACAAAATATTTTCAAGCAGTAAATTGCTTTGGACAGAAATCTGGCATGATGCATTGCCCCTGGGCTTTTGAGTTGAACTCCTTTTGGTGGTGTTTCCCCCAAAAATAGCTCAATGCTTATAATTCCTTGTAGTCTCCTCTCAGTTGATATGTCTAGAATAAATGATAAAATTAAATAATATATTGGAGTTAGATATTTGTAATACAAGTAAAAGAAAATTGATATAATTTTCTTCTTATTAAAATCGGTTAATTTTTCATAAACCATCTGAATGTTTTTTAAATCAATAGACCTAACATTTCATATGATCAATTAATCACTCATAATACATGTTCAATTTCGTTTACCTCAACGTGGTTCTTGATAAAACTTACAAGCTCATTTTTATCTTCAAAGAATATATTTTTTACAATTTTGTCTGCCATACCAGTATTATATTTTAGCTTATCAATCTGACCGCAATTTTTTTTGAAATTTAAAAAAAAAGCTACATTTGGACCAGTTTGATTACTCCAAAATATTTCAAACACACTATTTAGAATAAGTTCTTTGATGTAATGTCGACAGGAAAGATATAACAAATTTTTTTCCTAATAATTTTTCAATGTGTACTGCTGCTCTATTCAGTTTGCCTTAGAAAATTAAACAAAGTTTGATATAGTTAAAGATAATAGTAAAAAAAACAAGTGTGTACACTGAGAAAAAAAAATAACAATTTTTACAACTAAAATCAAATAAAAATTACTGTGCTGCGTAGTAAAGGCCGGGTATTTTGTAAGTCTAACATATATTACAATGCGAACAATAATTTTTACCCTTCGTGCCATTTTATTTTGTATTTCGGCTGGACAAAAATTACCATGCCAAGCACAGTAATTCTAACTATACATACACACTAAAAAATATAGTGTCGATAAGTAAAGTTTGATGTATTACCAACAATTTTTATCATTTGAATTAATAAAAATTCCAAATATATTATCTTTTTTTAAATATTGCTCAAAAAATAAATGAAAGGGTAATAATTAAATAATAATGCTCAAAATTAAATTTTTATTTAATGTATTTTTTTTATATCCAATTTTTAACAATAAATTCTGTATTTGGTGCTTGTGTTATATATGTTAACTTATAATTATATATTTTACTTAAATCTAAAATTTTCCACGAGACAATTTTTTTATTAACTTCATAGTGCCCGGTGTGTTCATCTAAAAATACAGCTAATAATTTTTTTGTTATAAAATAATATTGTGTGGATGTTTCCATTAAAATATTGTTTATAATATAAAAATTAGGGCCATCCTCACTTGCTATCATAATAACACAGCCAATTGTTATTGAAGAACCTTGGTTATCTAATTTTTTTAGACTGTAAATATTTTTATTCAATATTGATTGAGGCAAAATTTTTTTAAGTTCAAAAGCTGCTTCTAAGTCATTAACATTGAAATCTTTTATCGAGTTTTTATCATAATTAAATTCTAGTGAAGTATCATTCAATAAAAAGCGATAATTAAGTTGTAACTGATGTTTGATTGCAATTGTTTTACAAATATTAACACGACTGATAGCAGTTCTTGAAGTTATTTTTGCCTCACGATGTTTAGCTTCATAACGCATAGTTGAAATTTTCCAAAGAGATCCACAGAGTTGTAACACTCGTGGATGATGAATTAAAAAATGATGTTTACATTTCATGGAATCTGGAAAATATTCTGATAACAACTGTAAATATTCACTTATTTCTACACGTAATACATTATAGGCATTTTTTTCTAATTCATAACTCGTTGATAACTTAGTTATTGAACTCATTGATAATATCAATTGCCACACTTCATTATCAGATGGAATTAAATGGCCAATTATAATAGGTAAATGTATAACTAAAGTAAGCATTTCAGAGGCTGACATAATAATTTTTTTTTTATCTATTTGAGACTGTAAAATTTCAGCTGGCTTGTTTCTATTTGGCCCATAATAAAAACCTTTGATGAGATCATTCAATTCATGTAGTTTGAAAAAATCATTTTCAATATAATAATTAATAATTAGGCCTAAATCATAACGGCAAATGCCCTCTAAAATGTCATGAAGAACATCAGCATAAGCATTTGTAATTGGATGGAAATTTCCAACACCTTGTAAAACACATCGGTTAACGATTCCCGTTTGCTTTGCATCGTTTAAATTTAAGTGATTTTCATAATTTACTTCATTACGTATCGTACATTGATCTTCAGAAAAAATATTATTTCTATCGTCTTTATCTATTAAGCAAAAACGACAAAATTTAATTTGATTAAAGCTTTCAGTAAAACCTAGTAATGAATGCATTCCCAAATTATCTCCCAGAACTAATGCTAAACGAAAATATAATTTATGTTGGCCAGTTGGTAAATCAATAACAATTCCATTTTCCTCTAAAAAACATAATTCATCTTTAACTTTTGAAAAAATAATAGGATTTTTAAAGTAATTACGGTCCAAAGTATTAAACAATATAAACAGAAAAATATTATTAAGTTTTGATTGAAATCGTGGAGGTAAACATGGTATAGAAACGTATACTGCACCACATTTTGATATGCCTCGATGGCTGCCCAACGGATTATTGTTCTCGTAATCATCGAAATATAAAAAAATAGGGAATACAATTTTGTTTCCATCATTCAAACTCAGAGATTGCCACAGTTCTCCTTGGATGAAATTAGAAATTATATCATTACTTTTTTTTAATGATTTTATATAATCAATTGTTTCATTAAAAATAAATGGTAATTCAAAAAATTTTTTAAATACTAATCGCAGTGGAATAAATTGAGCAGTTACTGGGATCATATTCATCTTGGTTGTTTGATGTTTAACACGATAATCACGTCTTTCTCCCAAGAGGTATGATATAGGCTCAACAAAATTTTGAGATGCTCGAAATTTATCAAAAAAGCTGTATTCCGTTTTAAAATTATCAAATAAACATGAACGAACTTGTAGTTTATTTTTAACTTGGTCTACAACATCAATTTTAGTTTTCAAATCCATAAAATTATTGTTTTCATTTTTTATAGTGTCAATGTCATTGATTGATTCAGAGAAAATATTTTTAATTAAATCACGAACATCTGTTAATATTTCTAACGTACGTTTTCTTGATACATCGGGATAACTATACATTTTTGCAGCCAAATTAATCCAAGAGTCTTCTTGAGTAACAGGATTGTTTTCAGAGAAAGAAATTCTAGTTACATTTTCTGTATTAATATTAATTCCAACATTATTATCAATATTATCTTCATGTTGAATAATTTCAGAGCTATCTGGTATATTTATATTATTTTTTTCTAATGCAAATTTCTTTTTTTTTATTGGAGGAACAATGGTATTGTCATCGTGTTTTCTTTTCATATGTGAACGTAATGAGTCAACAGACTTGAAAGTTCTAAAACATGAAATCCCCCCACAAGTAAAACTATTTGATAAAGAGTGATTTTGTCGTACATGGCTAAGGTACTCAGTGTATTGAAGAAAATCTAAACTACAATCTATACAAGTTAACATTTCAACTATTGTGGTATATTTGGATTAATATTTTCGTTTGCAGATTCGATTTGATAAGTCATTTGCCCAATCAAACTTAAAGCTTCTCTATCACATTGATCAGTTGGTAAATCAATTTTAAGTAGTGCTTTTTGAAGAAATACCCAAAGTGAAAAAGCATGTAATGAATAAGCACAATTAAGTGAAAAAAAAACTTTCAGAGTCAAGTTAAATGCATGTAATATAGTTTGAGTTTCATAGTATGAAGGTCTTTCTAATGAATCGTTAATATAAACATAAAATGAATCTGGATTCACTAATTCACCGACAATTACAGGTATCGGTTGCAGTGTTATCCCTGCTGCAGCACAGCGTTGTCGCTGTCTTTCAATACCTTGTGCAATGTCAGCTGCTGTTCTTACATGTACAAAAAACGATTCTCTTCTTTCAGGTATCGATAATTTTCTTTGACCCTTTTTTGTTATAGGTTTAACTATATAGGGCAACAAATGAAAAAGAACTGCGTCCTTATTATGTTGAGGAAGTATAGACAATGCACGAAAATATCCTAGATCGTCTCCAGTTAATTGTTTGGAATTACTCAGCGCATTTATAATAACATCTCTCGCAACTTCCCAACGTTCAAAAAATAATTCTTCTCGATTAGGATAGAGTGATACAAAATCAAGTAAAAGCTGGAAAAAAAAATTAAAATTAAAAAATTGACAAAAAACTTCACTGATAATTTAAAATTATTGATTTTATAATTTAATTAATTTTTTTTTAATTTATTTTTATTTAAAAAAAAAATAATAATAATTAATGTCATTTTACCAAATCAGAGCCTGCTGCTGTTTTTAAGCATTGAAAAGTGTTAAAGTAGTCATGGATTGATTGACCTTTTTTTAATATACTTTGTCGTGCAGCATATGAATTTGTCCAGTGTTGTGCCACCAAATTAGGTGGACCAACATTTGTTTTTAACCATTCAATACTTGCTTGTTGGTCATCTGTAATACAAAATGAGTATATGAATTATATTTTATATTTTATTTTATATTTTTTCAATCTTTGAAACAAGATATAGTTTTTTTTTTTTTTCAATAACACGGTGATATTAAAATCAAATTAAAAAAATAGTATACATGTAGAGTAATAACGTGGCTTTAAAAAAAAAATTATAATTTTAAAAATTAAAAAAAAGTATATTTTATTCTTTTTTAAAATTATTAAAATAATTAAATATAAAACTCAAACCTGATATAATAAAATTAATAATTTCCTGATTACTGCGTCCACTTTGCAACAAGTTATCTTTCCTCAATTGTGATCGTCTAAATGAAAAATGATCATATAATTTTCCTGAGCAATTATATTTTTTAGTCACTTTTTTTGTGGTTCCATCAGCTTGAACCTCATCAGTTGAAACAGATCTAAATGGTGTGTAATAAACCCATCGACTCTCTCCTGGAAAAACTCGCTCAATATCTTGTGACCACGAGATGAATTGTTCTCGAGTTATTCTGAAAAAATATGAAATAAAGTAATATTTTATATTATAAATTGAAAAATGTTTTAGGACATGATAATTTTATAACTTACACGAAATCTGCTAATTCAGTGATATTAGGATCACGAAGAACTTGATGAAATTGTCTCTCTTTTTCTCTTGATACGAGAGCTCGAGTTAGTTTACTTCTGGCAATTTTGTTCAGTTGTTTGTTTTTTTTAAAGTATTTGATAACCGCTTTTCCTTCAGTTGTTTTCAGCAGTGTAACATATACAGGCTAAACAACAAAACAAATGACAATTAAAAAATTTAAGAAAAAATTAACATAAATATTATTGTAATTAAATGATTATATATTGTAATATTTGAATATATCATGTTTCATGTTCCAAAAAAAAAAAAAAATTAGACTTACATTGCCAGTTATCTCGGGTTGTTGAAAATGTGCTTCGTGGTTCTACAAACATTAAATACAAGTTATCATTATTTAAACTGTCATTTCTCAATGATTATATTTTATATATATATATATATATATGAAAGAATCGACTCACCATGATATAAAATAATAAAAAGAAATAAACTTATGAAATGAAATCTAAAAAAAATTAATGACACATTTAAAACTTCACGACTTTCATATTAAATAAAAAAAATTCAAAATAATAATAGTTCAACACAAACAGTCATCCACCACCAAATAATAAAAAAACAAAAAAAAACCTATACTAATAATGATGAAGAAATGAAAACTGCACACAAATTATGCTCACACTTTCATTTCACTAGTGATATCTATAAATAGTTATCGAGTAAAAGTACTTACATTGAGTCGTAGATTTTTCTCAGATAAATGCACTTTTTTATTCACTTGAATTAATTAATATCAACACAATAGTATATTTAATTACGGAGGCACATTAGACCGTTGGACGTACAAATACATGAATGTGCGTCTCACAATAACAAAAATAACAAAAGCCTGATACGATAATTATCGAACAGCACCGAAGATTACCGAGGGTTGAATTTTACCATGCTGCAGAGTAATATTCAGTGTTTAGCACAATAAAAATTATCCAAAGCTCAGTATTTTATTTGAATAAAACTGTAATAATTGTATTAAGCTTATCAATATTTGTTATACCAATAAATACTACCCTGGCGTATCCCAATTTTTACTGTGCTGCAAAGTAATTTATATAATCTAAACAATAATTTTTATATATCAGAACATGAAAAAACCCCAAAATCAAGTTTTACCCGACGATTACCCTGCTAGCATAGTAAAAATTGTTATTTTTTTTTCTCAGTGTAAAATTGAATAGATTTAGTTTGATTCAATGAATTTAAAGGCAATTAATTGAAAATTTAAAGAGTATAACAAATTTGAATGATCTATCGATGAATTAACACATAGATAAATAAATAAAGAAATAAATAAATAAATAAACAGATAAATCGATTAATCAAGCAAAAAATGAATGATTCTCCATAATTCTTTATTAATAACCCAGGTAGAGAGAAAAAAAAGTCCTAATAAAAAATTCGATATCTCCAATAGTTTTCGACTTATCGATATTTTTTCAAAACATGCATACGATTTACTTAGCTGTTAGATGGTTTACTATAGCTGTAATTATAGCTAAACAATCAATATTTATTCGAGATGTTAAATTTTTATTAAGACATTTTTTTATCCTTGACGAGTTTTACCGATCGCCATTATTGAATTTTAGAATTAATCGTTATTTTCATGGCTGTACGATATATAACCGATAAATAGCCGTTTTTTCGATAATTCAACTTGATTTTTAACCACTTTGCGCATGCGTGGGAATTTTTTTCGTATTTTTCCCGTAATCGTGAGGTAATTTCCTATAAGAAACAAAAAAAAAAAACGTGTTGCCTGATTTTAGTAATTTTCACATGGAAAAAAAAATTTTTTATAATGAACCCATCGTTATCCCATGATGAAATTTGGAAATTGAGCTAATCTTGTGCTCTACTATCTGCAGTTAAAAAATCAGAATTTTAAAAAATGGCGAAATCGTAGTTTACTCTTGTGAAGGAGGCGTTTTTTGATTCTGGCTCGGCGGTTAATGATGGTAAAAATAAAAAAAAAATCAGAGGTACATCTGAGTCGATGACTAACTCAAAAAAAATATTTGTTTTCGAATCTGAGAGGGTGAGGGAAAAAACCCTGTGAGTTGACATGGAATGCCCCATATATATACTTGTTGTATGATTGTATATAGATATATATTTTTTCACTTTTTGATGTAATTTTAATTCAGTTATGATTTGTTTATTAATTTTTAATTAACAAAATACTGACATTATATATTTCCTGTTTTCAATTATTATTTTTTTTTTTTATCACAAACTACAATATGCACAGTCTGTTTTTTTTTATGAATATAACAAAGGTAACGTGACATCAGTGTTTTTTTTTATTTTCCAAAACAAGTATAAACATGTCCTTGTCTCACGGCGAAGATTTGTTGCGTGGGATGAATGGGCACTTGAGTGGTTGAATATAACTGCAGGAGGAGAAGTCAAAAGGGCTAACGGTTGTTAATAACAGCCATAAAAATTATGTGTATATGTATATATATTTTATTATACGCTTGCATTTTTTCGCATACGTGAAAAGCATATTATTATAATTTTAATCAATATTATTACAAGTCAAGTGATAACATACTTTAATCAGTATCTATTGTATCTCAGTGTTATTTGCGTTTGTTTACGAATAAAAATTTTTATAATCCATAACGCGTGGTAAGTGGCCTCTTCAGTTTTCATATTTACAAAAAACATAACCTAAAATATTATTACTAAAATTTTATATTATAGAGCGTCTCTTGAACTTGTAAACAATAATTTTATATAATACACAAAATGTAACCACAATGTTTAAGGCGACATGAAACCCGATTCTGCCTTACCACCTTGAAAATTTTCGAAACAACTTTTTTCGAAAACTACGTGTCAAATAATTCTGAAAATTTAGCTATAAGTGTATTTAGGTATTATCTACTGCACTCAACTCTTTTTTTTTTTAAATTCAAAAATTTTTTTTCAAGTCGATACTTTTGAAAAAAATTTCGAAACAACTTTTTTCAAAAACTACGTGTCAAATAATTCTAAAAATTTAGCTGTAGGTGTATTTTAATATTATCTACTGCACCCAACTCTTTTTTTTTCAAAATTCAAAAATTTTTTTTCAAGTTGGTAATTTTTTGAAATTTTTGAAACAACTTTTTTCAAAAACTACGTGTCAAATAATTCTGAAAATTCAGCTGTAGGTGTATTTTAATATTATCTACTGCACCCAACTCTTTTTTTTTCAAAATTCAAAAATTTTTTTTCAAGTCAGTAATTTTTTGAAATTTTTGAAACAACTTTTTTCAAAAACTACGTGTCAAATAATTCTGAAAATTCAGCTGTAGGTGTATTTTAATATTATCTACTGATACTAGACTAATTTAGTACTGATACTAGACTAATTTTTTGAAGTTTTTGAAACAACTTTTTTTAAAAACCACTTGTCAAATAATTCTGAAAATTCAACTGTAAGTGTATTTTAATATTATCTACTGCACCCAACTCTTTTTTTTTCGAAATTCAAAAACTTTTTAATAATTATAATTATAATAGATTGTCAACACAAGTTACCCTTTTTTACCGGCAAAGCCCATTTATTTTATATAAAAAAAATTAATATAGTATTTATTGTATGGCAAAGTATACAGGACAGACAGACTTTACAGGAAAACTTGTGTCAATTGTTCAGTTTTTTTTTAAATGACGTTTAAAAAAATTCTCGAATTATAAAAAAAAAGAGTTGAATAAAAATAAGAAATTACCACAATGAGTTTTATTTTTTCGCGCATGCGTGATTGAGTAATTGTGCTTTTTGTCTCTTTTTAACCTGTCAAGATGGCCGTCCAACTGACACAACCGACACAACGCTGCACCAAGCCGAGATACATGTTCATACTTCTCCAATATAATAAAACAATTAAAAGCAATATTTATTTGATATAAATTAAAAACTAATTAATAATAAAAGCGTCATTGGAGTATATATTTGAAACATCAACCTGATGGAACAATCAAATCAATCTGAAGTGTCATTATTATTGTGTCATTGTATTTGGTGTCAAGATGTTGTTATTCAATTATCAGTACATCAACAACAGCATATATACAACATTAAAATATTAATAAATCAAATAAATTACATAAATAGATAAGTTAAATAATTGTATAAATGGATCAGTAATGTCATCAGTTAATACAAAAAATTAACAAAAAATACTTGATATGTTATAGGTTATGTTGTGGAAAAATATCAGTTGTCAGATTGTATTGATCAATTTGGAAAACATATTTATTATAACAATTTATAAGAAAAAATTCATTTATCCATTGGAACAAAAGGTATTGGATAGATTAGTTGGTGATTGGTTCAGTTGGACATAAATATTGAGTGTTAACATCATTATTTTACATATATCATGGTTGTTTTGGTTCAATCAACAGTTGTGGATGATGAATTATCAATATTAAAAGCTAATGGTAATTTTAGTTATAATAATTGTACTTATAATATTGAGAATATAACTGAAAATTCATGTATACATCATATCAAACGATTAGAAACTAAGTTACATGAAAAAACATCAATTCATTCATTAGAAGTATAAGGGGTTTGTAAAGAAAAATAATTTAAAATAACGTCAGTCTATGGGTTGATAGATTGACATTATTATTTTTATAATTATTATTGATAAATAATAACTGTGGTTAACACAGAATTATGCATGTCGTAGTATTTGAGATTCGGAAAAGAATCATTCAATTAAATTATTGATATAATTATTATGGATAAATAATAACTGTGGTAAACACAGAATTATGCATGTCGTAGTATTTGAGATTCGAAAAAGAATCATTCAATTAAATTATTGATATAATTATTATTGATAAATAATAACTGTGGTAAACACAGAATTAGACATGTTGTTATATTTGAGATTCGGAAAAGAATCAATGACTCAATATAATTATTATTGAGAAAAAATTACTGTGGAAAACACAGAATTTAGTATCTTGTAAATTTAAGATTCGAATAAGAATCAATGGCTCAATATAATTATTGGTAATCAATAATAACTGTGGAAAACACAGAATTTAGTGTCTTGCAAATTTTGGATTCGAAAAAGAATCAATGATTCAATATATTGATATAATAATATTAATAATTATTTTAATTAATTAATAATATTAATTAATAGACACTTGTCGCATATAAACAAAATTCATATGCTTTATTATTATATTGTTGTTAATAATAACAGATAATAATTTTGATAATTCGTTGTAAACAGTAATGTTTGTTTACAATAAAAATAAAGAGAGAAATCTCTTTCATTAGATCTTAAGTTGTCTCTTAACCGATCGGTAAGACTCGTCTTTCCGATCGAAGTATAGGGCTCCAGTGATACCACTGGGGACCTATAGATGGAAACACGCACGCACCGAGATAAGGCAGAACAGCGTTTCATGTCGCCTTAAGAAAAACAAAAAAAAAAAAAGAATAATGAATATAGAAGAATATGTCAATTTTAGTAATTCATTGTTGCTATCCGATTATATACTTACGGGGAATATTTCGATGATCGATACTAACGATCGATCCTGAAGGATCTAAAAACATCTTGAAGAATGTCATCACTTCGTTTCTTATTTTCCACAACTGATTATAAGAGATAAGTGACTCCTATTAAAAATAGTAACTAATTCGTTCTAGAAAGAGGTCGTATTTATTGCAAGCTTTTCTCATCTCAAACTTTTTTAACATACACACACAAGTTCGAACTAAAAACAAACTATTCATCAAAAGTCAAGGACCTTACTTAAAAAAAATTGAGCAAATTTTAACAACCTTTTTAACTAAATGCAATCTAATATGTTTATACTTCTGTATCAAAGCCTGATCGAGTAGAAAAATTAAATCATAAATTCAAACCTTGTTTTCAACAACTTGTTCATTTTCTTAACAGTACCGATGAATCGTGAATTTTGATGACCCGTGACATCGAACTGACCGATTGGTCGACAATGATGCATGTTTGTTATAAGGAATTTTCGATTGTAAATTATATAAGAAACATAGATTTTACAACAATATGTCGATGAAAGCTTTAAGTGTCGTTGAATTATCAATAATGATCGATTGAAGAGTATCACTTACGATGCCTAAAAATAGAAAAAAACAGGCAACTTTACTAGGAATCGAGTATTTCAGTGACCGGTGTCATCGAAATGACCGATTCTCGAAAAATATACGAAACTCGTTTTGGTTATTCTTTGGTCAGATTTGATGAAATTTGATGGGTGTTTCATCCAACAATAGATCAAGTAATGTTTTTATTGTGTCGACCTGACCAGGAATCTCCTGTCTAATAGGCATTAATATTTAGTCATTCGAAGAATCAAAACGATAGCTCTGTTTTACTATACAAATTCTTACAATTTTCGTATTGATTGTGGAAGATGAACGACTTCCTTCTGAAATTACTCAAAGTTTGTAACTATTATAAGTTCTTTCAGCTAAATCTTAAACTTTTTAACATCGTTATAATAGTTACATAAGTTTGT